>NC_091984.1:86321254-86603854 GCF_044704955.1 Pristiophorus japonicus | reverse complement strand
CCCCCCCTCCCTCCCTCTCTCTCTCTCCTCTCTCTCCCTCCCTCTCTCTCTCTCTCTCTCTCCCCCTCTCTCTCTCTCTCCCCCCTCCCTCTCTCCTCTCTCCCCCCCTCCCTCTCTCTCTCTCTCTCTCTCTCTCCCTCCCTCTCTCTCTCTCTCTCTTCCCCCCTCCCTTCCTCCCCCCCTCCCCCCCTCCCTCCCTCTCTCCCTCCCCCCTCCCCCCTCCCTCCCTCTCTCCCTCTCCCTCCCTCCCTCTCTCTCTCTCTCCCCCCCCCTCCCCTCCCTCCCTCCCTCCCTCTCCCCCTCCCTCCCTCCCTCCCTCTCCCTCCCTCCCTCCCCCTCCCTCCCTCTCCCTCCCCCTCCCTCCCTCCCTCTCCCTCCCTCCCTCCCCCTCCCTCCCTCCCTCCCTCCCTCCCTCTCCCTCCCTCCCCCCCTCTCCCTCCCTCCCTCCCCCTCTCCATCCCTCCCTCCCTCCTCCCTCCCTCCCTCCCCTCCCCTCCTCTCCTCCCCCTCCTCCCTCCCCTCCCCCCCTCTCCCTCCCTCCCCCTCCCTCCCTCTCCCTCCCTCCCCCTCCCTCCCCCTCCCTCTCTCTCTCTCTCCCTCCCTCCCTCTCTCCCCCCGACCCGACCCGACCCGACGCAAAGGCCTGCCTGAAGCACTTTCACACAGGTAGGAAGATGGTTTATTTAATCTTTTCTTTGCTTATAAATGTTTATTCAGGTTGGATTTATTTGTATAATATTTGTATAAGTATAAATAAGGATTTATTATAGAATTTAATGACTTCCCCTCCCCCTCCCCCCCACCACGTTCTGGACGCCTAATTTGTAACCTGCGCCTGATTTTTTAATGTGTAGAACAGGTTTTTTCAGTTCTACAAAAATCTTCATTTGCTCCATTCTACTTTAGTTTGGAGTACGTTTTCACTGTGGAAACTTTCAAATCAGGCGTCAGTGGCCGGACACACCCCCTTTTGAAGAAAAAATTCAGTTCCAAAGTAGAACTGTTCTACCTGACTAGAACTGCAGAAAAAAAAATGTGGAGAATTGCGATTTCTAAGATAGTCCGTTCTCCACCAGTTGCTCCTAAAAATCAGAAGCAAATCATGTGGAAACTTGGGCCCATTGTGTTCAGTTTTGGTCTCCTAACCTGAAGAAGGACATTCTATTGAGGGAGTGCAGCGAAGTTTCACCAGACTGATTTCCGGAGGGGGACGAAAGCCACCGCCAAGGGTCTTCAGAAGGATGTGGGGGGAGGTGGCCCAGCTCGTCGCTGCCCGCGCCACCGTAGCCAGAACAGCGACACAATGTCGCAAAAAGTTCAACGACCTCACAAGGGTCGTCAGGGTGAGTACCCTTTCCATTAACCTTCATGTGAGCCTCACTGTCTTACACAATGTAAAGGCTTTACACTGCCCACCTCGTCTCTATGTGTACCAGGCCTTGCTCCTCATTGCTGGAGACACGCTAAAAGCTCTCTGTCGCCTCACCAGACATGACCCGCCTATCCGAGTGTCTCTCAACTTCCAGCTCCCAACTCAGCCAGAGTACACCTACCAAGACCTTTTGGGGTCGAAAGACTTGCATTTTTATAGCGCCTTTCACGACTATCAGACATCTCAAAGCGCTTTACAGCCAAATAAATATTTTTGGAATGTAGTCACTGTTGTAATGTGGGAAATGCGGCAGCAAACTTGCACATAGCAAATTCTCACAATCTGATAATGACCAGATAATCTTTTTTTTGTTATGTTGATAGAGAGATAAATATTGGCCAGGTCACCAGAGATAACTCCCCTGCTTTTCTTTGAAATAGTGCCAAGGGATCATTTACGTCCGCCTGAGGTCTCAGTTTAATGTCTCATCCTCAAGACGGCACCTCCGTCAGCGCAGCGCTCCCTCAGCACTGCACTGGAGTGTCAGCCTAGATTTTTGTGCTCAAGTTCCTCGAGTGGGACTTGAACCCACAACCTTTTGATTCAGAGGCGAGTGTGCTACCCACTGAGCCACAGCGGACACTAAAGATGTCACCGCCTGTCTTCAGCCTCATATCTACTGGTAGCTCTTTGTCCCTAAATCCCACCGTTGACACATCCACTGTGTGCTGCCACGCAGGCTGAGATGCAGAGGTGCATACCTCAGGACATTAGTAGTGAGTCACTTACTGCAGACACATGTGGCACACAAGTAGCAGTAGACCCACGGATAATTTCTTGTTTTGGTCATTGTAGGTCAAACACAATAGGCGAGAGCAGCAGCGGACAGGAGGAGGGGAGCCTGACCTCAAGGACCTCACTGACGGGAAGGAGACTCTGAGACTCACTCTCTCTCACACAGACTGAGACTCACTCTCTCACACACAGACTGAGACTCACTCTCTCACACACAGACTGAGACTCACTCTCTCACACCAGTTGTGGTGGTAGCGGTTGGCGAGGCAGAGCCCCCGCTCAACAGTGACGGTTTGTGAATGAGACCCCTTACCCTTGAGCCCACATGCCTTATCACATGTAGCTCCAAAATAACGATGTCCCCTCCTTCTTGCCTTCCTGCCCCCTCCTCAACTGTTACCCATACATCTGTTTGTGCTTACAGATGATGAGCCAGATGAGCCGCAGCCTGCCCATTAGCCGCCTTCATCATACGACGGGGAAGATGAGGAGGTACTGGAGCTGCGTGTAGCCACAGAGTGGGACCCGTCCTCAGTGCCAGTGAGTTGGGAGACCAGCTCGGTGGAGGAGCCCACGTTCCTGAGGTACCCAAGTCCGGATGCTTCTGGCCCCAGTGGCTTGCAGCAAAGCCCAGTGCGAGGTAAAGCAAGGGGCCAGCTCTTCCGGAGGGTAAGTTAGCTCAGGAGTCCTGATCAGAGACAGGCAGTTGAGGACCTGGATTTGGAGGATATGTCCAGGGAGTCCATGCAGATCCACCGTGAGCTTATGGGTGCATTGGGGAGGGTGCCGCAGAGCGTGGATGCACTTGCTGTGAGTGTGGCGGAGGCTGCTTCAAGCATTGTCCTTGCCTCTCAACATCCACTGAGCCCATCCTTGTCCAGCTAAACCGGGAAGTGGGCTCAACGAGTGACAGTGAGGTCATCGAGGTGATGCCGCATGCCATGGTTGACGTGGCAGCAGCCATGACATCACAGGCCGAAGCTACGCAAGGTCTCTGTGATGTCATGCAGTCACAGGTTGCTGGCATGCACCCTCAGACTGCTGCGTTTCAAGTGCAGTCTGCTCCGACGCAGTCTCAGAGTGATGCCATGCAAGCAGCGACTGCTGCCATCCTCTCTGTCAATCCCACAGTCCAACGGGAAACAGGCAGTGTTGCAGCAGGGCAGCAATCTGTGCTCGCACATATTGCTTCTGATGCTCTGGCTCTGCCCGGGAGGAGTGGCAGTGGGCTGCTGGAAATGGGAGGTGCTGGCCTTTCTCATGATGGCTGCATTCCGGCTCCCACTACTGCCAGTCCGTCTCTGCACCCGCCACGGCCTGCACCCCAACCATCCGAGACTGCTGCCGCCCATTTTGAGGTGATGCAGTCAGCAGCCAGGCAATTCAGGCTCACAGCTAGTCCAGGGCGTTCTCATAGGCCGTCTGTCCTGTCTCCATCAGACAGAGAGCAGCCCTCAAG
Source organism: Pristiophorus japonicus (assembly GCF_044704955.1). Classification (NCBI taxonomy): domain Eukaryota; kingdom Metazoa; phylum Chordata; class Chondrichthyes; family Pristiophoridae; genus Pristiophorus; species Pristiophorus japonicus. The sequence continues at coordinate 86,600,228 of NC_091984.1, read as the reverse complement.
TGGCCTTGCTGCAGGCACTGAGGCCACATTGAGGAGGAGGGTGAGGCAGGAGGGTGGGAAATGCCTGCGCAAAACGCACTAATGACATGTGTCCCCATGGGGCGTTTGTACATATGTTGTTGATGATCATTATATTTTCTGATCTTTGAAGGGTTGATAGCTCCAGTTTTTATTATTTGCGGGTGTGGAAATTTTGGGGTTGTTTGAAGGATGTAAATAAATAAAATGTTACTTTGACCGTTTCCTTCAGTCTCTGGTGTATGACTGTGGATTTGTGATGGAGATGTGGCATTATCATTGCGCGGTTATTATTAGCTGCATCCCTCAGCCTCCTCCATTTAAGCAAACCGATGCCTTATGAGCCGCTGCCAAATAGCCTTTGTGCCAGCAACATTGGTATTCTGCCTCCTCCGTGGCTGCTCCTGATCCTCATCATCTTGCTGGACATTCGGGGCGTTGCCAGGCTCCTGTTCCTCCTCCTCCTGAGTTGGGCCTGCGATCCCCACTGGCAAGGCTTGGGCCCTCATGATGGCCAAGTTGTGCAGCATGCAGCACACCACAATGAATAGCAAGACCCGACGAGGGGAATATTGAAGGCTGCCTTCAGAGCAGCCCTATTGTCTGCTCTGTGATGTTGAGGGTGGCGGCATGGCTCTCATTATAGCGTTCCTCTGGTTCTGCGGTGGGGTTGCGGAGGGGTGGTCATTACCCAGGTGGCCAGGCTGTATCCCTTGTCCCCGAGCAGCCAGCCTCGGCCTTCCCGTGATGGCTGAAACAGTTGAGGCACAGTGCTGTCCTGCAGGATAAACACATCATGTGCACTTCCAGGTTCATGAGCATTGACTGTGAGGATGCTCTGCGTGTGGTCGCACACCAGCTGGACATTTAGGGAGTGGTATCCCTTTCTGCTTCTGAATACCTCTGAATTCTCGAGTGGTGCTCGCAAGCAAGGCCACATGCGTGCAATCAATTGCTCCTTGCACCCTCGGGAAGTCCGCTATCCTGGCAAACCCACATTATGTTTCTCCCTGGTCATCGGGAAATTAATGAAGTCCATTCGACATGTGTGGAGAGCCTGTGTGATGCTACGGATGCAGCGATGTGCTGCGACTTGTGAGACGTTGCATATGTCCCCTGATGCAGCCTGGAAGGAGCCGGAGGCATAGAAGGTGGGTGCCAGTGTGACCTTCACTGCAACGGGCAGAGCAGTCCTGGTGCCGATGTGAGGTTGCAGGTCTGCCTGCAGGAGATGGCATATCTCTGCAACTATCACCTTTCTGAAATGCAGCCTTCTGACACGCTGCTCCTCAGACAGGTCCAGGTATGAGCGTTGCTGCCGGTAAAGCCACTAAGGCCTAATGTCCCAACGTCTAGGCGCTCTCATGCTTCAGCCACCGATATGGCCAACAGCCCTTGTGGTCAAAGTTGCCCACCACTGTAAATGGGTCGCACGCACCCAGTTTCTAAAGTGTTTTCACCACTGTGGTGGATGCGGTGGCGTCTTGAGCAAAATTCCACTCTTTGGCTTTTTTTTTTGGTGGACCGGAAGTCGGTCATCATGGAGGTGGATATGCAGCGGTGAGCACGCTAGAGGGGGGGAAGTTGGTGGGGTGGAGTGGCCGCCGCTGACAGTCATTAGCATAGCGCTGATGACATCATCACGGCGCTGCATCACCACGGCTCTCCCCTTCACTTAAAGGGGAGAGCCTGCGCGATTTTTAAAGTTCGGTCCACTGGGCCACCAGGGAGGGTTTCGGCTGGGCCAGCGGCCTGGCACCCAAGGGGGGGCCAGAGCATTGGCCAGAGGGAATGTAACATTGACTGGAGGGGCGGTAGCATTGGATGAGGGGAGGTAGCATTGTACGGATGGAGGTAGCATTGGACGAGGGGAGGTGGCACCGGACGAGGGGAGATAGCATTGGATGAGGGGAAGTAGCATTGGATGAGGGGAAGTAGCATTGGACGTTTGGAGGTAGCATTGGCCAGGTTCAGGAAGCATTGGCTGGGTGGAAATAGCATTGGCCGGGTAGAGGTAGCATTGGCTGGGTGGAGGTAGCATTGGCCGTCCTTCCTATTTGCAACACAGCTGAAGCAACCACCTCAAATGGAGAACAGAAAATTGCTGCAGTACCTCACCACAGGTGTAGGTTTGCTGGCTGTGCTAGTTGAAGGTTAAAAAATATCATGTTGCCAAGTTTTGAAGTTGACTATTTCCCATTTGTCCATTGCTCTGCCATCGATTGCTATAGAGAAAGCAGACATTTAAAATTTAAACCCCTTCTGAGGCCCTTAATGATGCTGCATGCCAAGGATGCACAGGTGTCCCTAGTGCCCAGCGTTGCTGCGGCACAATTGCCGGGAAATGCATTGTACGACTATTTCAAGCATTTGTATGGCATCATAATGCAGCCGGCTATATGTGAGTGGGCGTATTATGTGCCTGTTCCTACTTCAATTGCAAATTTTAATGGGCGGGTATCATCTGCCCCCATCTACTCTGGAAATGCCAGATCTCTGTTGTAAACTGGAAAGAGATTTAGCCCCTATGTGTTGTTATTTAAAGACTTCTTGATGAAAATAAATTATCCACAAATAATACAAACAGTAAACTAGGGGACGCTTTATATAAAGTAGGTGTATATTTATTTTCTTCTTTTATGTTCTATTGTTCACAGACATAGCCCCCATGAATTTTCCCCACTCTTTTTCTGAACGCACTGACTAATACTGGAGTACCATACCACAGACACTGGCAGTTCTATATCATCAGCCAAGCAGCTATCCATCTGTATGCCTTGATATTGAATGCTGGCTGGCTATTCCACTTTGAAAAGTATCACAGCTGAACCCATTCCTGTCCTCACCCAATGTCTACACTCATACTCACTTTGCAGCAGGATTCAATGAACAGTGATAAGGAATAGGAATTGTGGCTAATTTCTCTAACCAAGGGACATAGGATACTGAAAGTTCATAATTTGCTGACTTGCATAACAACAACTAAAATAATTCCTTGAGCAACCAAAAAGAATAGCTCAGTGCAACTGGCAACACAAATGTGGATTTCATTAAACATACCTTCGGGTGGAAGGAAAAACACATTCCTGGCGCTTGACGAGAAATGGACGCCTCACTCTTCTTTTCTTTATCACTTGTCACTTTCTTGGATGTTTGCAATCCTGTTCGTTTTATCCTCATTAAATCTGTAAAACAAAAAAGAATATTAAATTATCAAACGTCTTGAATTTCAGGATGAAATGTACCAGAAATAGTTATTTAACAGGAATTACTTTATTAGCACTTAAAATTTTTCTTCCACATTTTCTCCCCTTTCTCTTCACAGTGGAGTACAATTTCTAGAGAATTGGTAACGCTCCATTATTTCAAGAAAGCAGCCATTCTTCATGTACGAGCCTTGACAGTGAATGTTGGTGGGCTATTTGATTGTGGAGAACACCACAGCTCAATCTGATCCAACTTCCACACTTGGTTAAATTCCAGCAGGAATCACTGGATTGTGATCAGGAGCACAAACCCTAGCAAATACTTTTAACAAAAGCAAATTACTGCAGATGCTGGAAATCTGAAATAACAGAAAATGCTAGAAATACTCAGCAGGTCAAGCAGCATCTGTGGAGAGAGATCTGTATATATTCCCACCACTGTCTCAATTGAGATCAACCAACTGAGCACAAATCAGATCTGGGATGCTCCTGATTATTATAATTAAGTATCATTCCAAACAGTGGATTTAACCACTAAGCTATCAAGCCCAACTGGGGTGAATCTGGCCCTTTAAAATAATCCAAATTGGTTTAACTTGGGTCATTTGCACATTGCTTGGTTTAGACAAAACACACCTGATGTCAGCAGTGTGAGGCCCGGCCTCATTTGAATGTGATTGGCGGGCATGTATATGCAAGCACTCTGTTAATGACTACGAGGCAGGGGTATGGCACTTGAACTGTACAGACTGTAGTCCTTTATTGCAGCTCTTAGAGTGAGGACACCAAGAGGTGAGCTCCCTTTTATACTTGGTTACCTGCAGTGTACAGGTGACCCTTAGGTCTCCAGCAGCAGCACCCTCTGGTGTACAGGTATGGTATATACAGGGTGAAGGTACATTCAGGTCTAGTGTTACAGTACATTATTGACATGCATACATAACAGCGGGCTGCCTGCCAAACTGTGTCGGAAAATGGTATTCCACCCATTTGGACTCTGCAATTTCCAGCGGGCTCCCCAAGGCCTAATTAAAGCAGGAATACACCTCTTTAAAGGAGGGTGCATTTCCTGCTTTGTGCTATTGTTAGAACAGTGTTGGACACAATTCTCCTACCAGAAATGTCAGAGGGCTGTCCCAAGGTTTTCTGATGCCTCCTTGGAAGTCCTGGTGAAAGAGGCCAGGACAAGGAGGGAAAGATTGTTTCCCACCACTGGGCAGAAGGCACGCAGAACCAACATCCAGCAGGCCTGGACAGAGGTCGGTGAGAGGATCAGTTCCAGCAGCAGCACCCCAAGAGTTTGCATTCAATGTAGGAAGAGATTCAATGAACTTAAAAGTGCAGCAAGGGTGAGTACAGCTCTTCATCTCTCTCATTAACACCTGGCAACTGTCCTTTCATCTCTCCCCCAGCACTCTCAACAATTCCCTCTCCTATATCACATCTTTCACCATGGGCACACTGTACCATTTCTCGTTTCCATTCCAAACACACTCACCTCTTCCTTTGCTGTCTTCGCAGCAGTCACTAGCAGCATTTTCTGCTCGCATAGTAGCAATTGCAGAAACAGCAATTCCTCTCAGAACTCCTTCTTCACCACACTCCAGCCATTTGCTTTCCATTCATCATCTCCCCATCCCACTGTTTCTCCAACTCTCAGCAAATGCACTATGTGCAGAATCCATACACATGTCCACTTTGCTTTTCAAAAGCCACTGACAATCTCTCACCTTCTCATTCTTCGGGACAAAGTGGCATACAATGCAAGGGTGAGGAGCAACTCTGGGAGAGTAACCCCAAACATCATGGCACTTACCTTGCTGGAATGGGAAGCCCTAGAGACTAAAGGCACACCGACAGCCACGAGCAACGGGGAAAGTGAACAGGATGCCTGCCTATTACTTGTACCCATCATTCACCTCAAGAAATCACACATTCAACCAGCTTGAAAACTTCAAACTGCATTCTGAAAATTGCTACTCTTTTGCCGGTCAGTGCCATGCCAACTCTTGTCCATTTTCTACTTCCTTTACGTCTTTCTCAGTAGCAAGAGCTCCCTGCAGAGGACTCCTCAGAGGATAATAATCCTTCTGAGGATGCACCATCTGATGCTCCATCCCTTCAAAACACCAGCACAGAGATTGGCACTCTGATTGGATTAGAAAGTGGGTTAGCAGGGTCCGCATTGATGACTTCAACCCAGCACGAGTTAGAAGGAGCAGATGCCAGGGGCAACCCAGGAAATGGGGGTCACCAGAGGATGAAGTCGTTTCCCAATTCTGCTGAGAATACAGATACAGGGCTTGATTTTCTATTCCTGGCTGCCTGGTTTTGCCTTGGAGGGGCGGCAATGGCGGCAGTGAGCTCTTCTGGGCGGACAGCCAATTTCCGGCCCCCGTAGGGACTTTCAGGGCCGGTTTCAGCGGGGCACGGAGCATTACCACGGAAGAGGAGAGCCGGTGTGCAACACGCCTGGTTGCGACACTGGATCGATTTTTGACTCCCACCTGACCAGTCATGCTACGTAGAACACCCTGCTGGGAATGCCTGTGAAAACAAGCGTTCCAAGCTGTAGCGGCTGCAGTGAGGTAAGTAATGTTGACCTCAGGTAAGTGTGATTGTTTATCCTTTTATTTTTTATGTTGTGGTGGCGTGGGCTATGTATTGGGAATGTTTTTAGTGTTTTGTTTTCAGCTCCCCACCCCCCGCCCAAAGTCTTACTGGGATCATAGGTTTAGTCTTTCAGGTGGTCTACACTCCCTCGTGGAGCGCTGCAGTTGGGGCTCTGGTTGTTGGACACTGACGTGGGTGTCTGTTACCTGTGGTGATTACGGCCTGTCCGGGCTGACCTCAGGGACTGTGCATTCTTCTGATTGCTCTTGTTGCACGTTCGCTGGCGATAGTGTGAGCTCCATCTCATGGTCTTCTTCAGGTTCCTCCGTGTCCATGCTGAACATTTTTTTACTTGGTCCAGATGCTTGCAGCATATCTGGCCATTGTTGAGTTTTACCACGATGACCCTATTCCTCCCTTTGCCAATTACAGTACCCTCAAGCCATTTGGGCCCCATGGCGTGATTGAGGACGAATACAGAATCATTTATTTCTATACATCTCCCCCTTGAATTACGGTCATGGTACTCGTTTTGTGACTTGCGCTTGCCCTCAACTGTCAGTCAGGACTGGGTGGATGAGGGACAACTGAATTTTGAATGTCCGTTTCATGAATAGCTCTGTGGACAGGACCCCGGTGAGCGAGTGCGGGCGGGATCTATAGGCCAGCAGGAGGCGTGATAGGCGGCATTGTAGGGAGGGTCCTTGAATCCTGAGCATACCTTGCTTAATGATTTGGACTGCCCGTTCCGCCTGGCCATTGGAGGCCGGCTTGAATGGCGCAGTCCTGACGTGATTGATGCCATTGCGCGACATAAACTCCCGGAATTCATAGCTCGTGAAACACGGGCCATAATCACTAACCAGGATGTCCGGCAAGCCATGGGTAGCAAAGATCGCACGTAGGCTTTCCACAATGGTGGATGGCGTGCATGAATTCAGGATGATGCACTCGATCCATTTCGAGTACACATCTACTACAATGAGGAACATCTTCCCCATGAATCGGCCCGCGTAGTCAATGTGAATGCGTGACCATGGCTTGGTGGGCCAGGGCCACGGGCTGAACAGTGCCTCCCTGGGGACATTACCCAGCTGGGCACAGGTCGTGCACCTGCGAACACAGTGTTCCAGGTCTGAATCAATTCCAGGCCACCAAACGTGTGACCGGGCAATGGTCTTCATCATCACAATGCCTGGGTGCTCGCTGTGGAGTTCCCTGATGAATGCCTCCCTGCCCTTCTGGGGCATGACTAGCCGGCTGCCCCATAGTAGACAATCAGCTTGGATGGAGAGCTCATCCATCCGCCTGTGGAATGGTCTGACCTCCTCGGGGCATGCTCCGTCTGCGGGCGCCCAATCCCCAGTCAGGACACATTTCTTAATCAGGGATAGGAGGGGATCTCTGTTTGTCCAGATTTTGATCTGGCGGGCTGTGATGTGGAGCCTGCACTGTCAAAGGCATCGACAGCCATGACCATCTCAGTGCTTTGCTCAGCTGCCCCCTCAGTGGTGGCCAGTGGGAGCCTGCTGAGCGCGTCAGCGCAGTTTTCAGTGCCGGGCCGGTGCCGGATAGAGTCGTCATAAGCAGCTAGTGTGAGAGCCCACCGCTGTATGCGAGCTGATGCGCTGGCATTGACAGCCTTGCTGTCTGACAACAGGGATGCGAGTGGCTTGTGATCCGTCTCTAATTCAAACTTCCTACCGAAGAGGTACTGATGCATTTTTTTTACACCATAGACACATGCAAGCGCTTCCTTCTCGACCATCCCATAGCCCCATTCTGCTTGAGAGCGAGACCTGGGGGCATAAGCCACAGGTTGAAGCTGACCCTCAGCATTACCTTGCTGCAACACGCACCCAAGCCCATAGGATGATGCATCACATGTCAGAACTAAACATTTGCAGGGGTCGTACAGGGTCAACCAACTTATTTGAACAAAGTAGTTTTCAGGCCCGATCAAAAGCCCGTTCCTGACAGTCCCCCCAAAACCAATCGCAACCCTTATGCAGGAGCACGTGTAGCGGCTCCAACAACGTGTCAAGTTCGGCAGAAAGTTCCCGAAATAGTTCAACAGTCCCAGGAATGAACGCAGCTCCGATGTGTTGCAGGGCCTGGGTGCTCGTTGAATCGCCTGTTTTGGATTCGGTGGGCCGAATCCCATCTGCAGCAACCCTCCTGCCCAGAAACTCAACCTCAGGAGCTAAGAACATGCATTTAGACTTCTTGAGTCGCAGGCCTACCCGGTCCAGTCGGCGTAGCACCTCCTCCAGGTTGTGGAGGTGTTCCTCGGTGTCTCGACCAGTGATGAGGATGTCGTCCTGGAATACGATCGGTCCCGGAATGGATTTAAGCAGGCTTTCCATGTTACATTGAAAAATCGCGGCCGCTGATCGAATGCCAAACGGGCATCTGTTATACGCAAACAGTCCCTTGTGCGTGGTGATGGTGGTCAGTAGTTTGGATTCGTCGGCCAGTTCCTGGGTCACATAGGCTGAAGTGAGGTCTAACTTGGTGAACAGCTTGCCGCCTGCCAGCGTGGCGAAGAGGTCCTCTGCCCTTGGGAGAGGGTATTGGTCTTGTAGGGACACCCGATTGATGGTGGCCTTGGTAGTCGCCACAGATCCTGACAGAGCCATCCGCTTTTAGAACGGGAACGATGGGGCTCGCCCAGTCGCTGAATTCAACAGGCGAGATGATGCCCTCTCGCAACAGCCGGTCCAATTCGCTCTCTATTTTTTCCCGCATCACATACGGCACAGCTCTGGCTTTGTGGTGCACTGGCCTGGCATCCGGGGTGATGTGTATCACTACTTTAGTGCCTTTGAAAGTCCCGACGCCCGGTTGGAATAGTGACTCGAATTGTTGTAGGACTTGTGAGCACGAACTTCGCTCCACTGAGGACATTGCGTGAACATCCCCCCATTTCCAGTTCATCTCGGCTAACCAGCTCCTCCCCAACAGTGCAGGACCATTGCCCGGGACAATCCAGAGTGGCAGCCGATTCACTAACCCATTGCGTGTGACAGCCATCATTGCACTGCCTAGCACCGGAATGATTTATTTTGTGTAAGTCCGTAATTGTGTCTCAATACGTTCTAATTTGGGTCTACTGGCTTTGAGTGGCCATAGCTTCTCAAATTGCTGAACGCCCATGAGTGACTGGCTGGCCCCAGTATCCAGCTCCATGCGTACTGGGATACCGTTCAACAAAACCCTCATCATCATTGGCGTTTTGGTGTATGAACTGTGAATATTCGCCGCATGGACCCGCTGAACCTCGGTGTCCATCGATTTGCCCCAAAAGTCATCCTGCCTCACAGAACCCTTTTCTGGTCCATCTGCCACATATATTAGTCTGGTTGCAGGTTTTCTGCACATTCGAGCTACATGGCCACTGAGATTGCAGTTTCTGCAGACAAACTGTTGGAATCTGCAAGATCTGGATGACTGTTTTCCCCCACACCTCCAGCATGAGTTAAAGTTTCCATTGTTGGGGACAAAGGGACTATGGCCAGGAATTCCGTGCTGACTGTCCCTTTGACTGCTCTTAAGTACCCTATTAGTGGGTGTCAATGGCCCTATCCCAGGCCGCATTGTCCACAGTGATGGTGTGAACGTCTGTTCAGCCTGCCATTGTTGAGGTCCTGCTCTGGGGTCTATTGCTGCCTGGTAAATGTCGGACTGCCCCTGCCTACCTGTGGGGCTCTGAGTAGCATTGATGATATTGACTCCCTGATCCATCGCCGTGTGAGAGGCAGAATTGCGCACGTAAATCATTTTCGTCTCTTCCTCCCCCGCCATGAAAGTTTGAGCTAACAACGCTGCCGCTTCCAAGGTCAAGTCCTTGGTCTCAATTAACTTGCGAAAAATTCCCACATGACCGATACCCTCGATAAAGAAGTCCCTATCTCCCCCCTGCAGGCGTCTGTGAATGTTCAGAGGCTGGCGAAACGCCGGAGGTCCGCTACAAAGTCTGGTATGATCTGTCCTTCATGACGTCGGTGGGTGTAGAATCTGTGTCGAGCCATGTGTATGCTGCTCGCCGGTTTGAGGTGCACCCCGATTAATTTGCTACGCTCTTCAAAGGTTTTGTCCGACGGCTTTTCAGGTGCCAGTAAGTCCTTCATGAGCGCATAAGTCTTTGGCCCGCAGCTGGTCAGGAGATGAGCCCGTCGCTTGTCGGCTGCTGCATCCCCCAGCCAGTCTTTAGTAACGAAGCTTTGCTGAAGCCTCTCGACAAAATTGTCTCAGCCTTCCCCAACACAGTACCATTCCTCTGTGCTACTGGTGGCCATTCTCGTGGGTCGTGAATTCCCGTTTCTCATCGCCAATGTAAAGTCCCTTCTCTACAGCATGAAACCACATGAGGCACATTCCAGGAAAAAGACCACTCTGTGACCTTAACTCTTTATTACAGGACTCCAGAAGTGATGACCCTGCTGGGACCTCCCTTTATGTACCTGTGTGATCAGGTAAGGAGTGTCTCCCACAAGTTCACCCCCTGTGGTCAAGGTGTGCATCTAAGTTGAGTGTATACAGCAATACAGTGGTGTTACATTGTAGTTACAAACATGACAGAAATGAAATTGATTTGCACTGCATGTCATTGGTATAGAAGTTGGACTAATGATTTCAAAGGTTTTTATTGCAGGATGAAGTGAGTAATGAATAATGTAATAAGGACTATTAATGCAGAGGGGCTTTGTGTAACTTTTCAGGGCCGGGAAATGAGCAAGTCATCAGAATTGCTGTGCAATTAACTCATCCCCGGCATCTTCGGCTGCAAGGTGTTGTAGTAGCCATTCTTCTTCTTCTTTCTCACTTTCACCAAGGTCTTCTTCGTCCAATGAGGACTGTGGCTGTTGCTGTGCCTCCTCCAAATGCAGCACTGTCTGGATGTCAAGATTGTGCAAGGTACAGCACACCATTTATAATGCAGGAGACTCTTCTGTGGGTGATATTATTGGGATCTCCCAGACATGTCAAGGCACCTGAACATTTGTTTGAGGAGCCCTTCATTGTGCTCAGTAGTGATCCTGGTAGTCCCATGGCTTTGGTTATACCTTTGTTGTTTAGGCATGTTTTGGTTGTGGAGAATGTGTAGGGGGTATCCCTTGTCCAAAGCAGCCATCCTGTAATGATCCTGGAAGGGTTGAATATTGGGGAGAAGGTTGAGTGTCACAGGGTAAAACTGTCATGACAGCTGCCTGGGAACCTGGCACAAACTTGCATTACTTTAGGGTTTACGAACACAAATATTTGAAGGTAGCAGAACAAGTTGATAAAGCTGTTACAAAAGCATATGGGATCTTTGGTTTTATAAATAGAGGTATACAGTACAAAAGCTAGAAAGTTATGCTAAACCTTTATAAATCATTCTCTGTTTCTCTAGCTCTCTCTCTTCCTTTAAGATGCTCCTTAAAACCTACCTCTTTAACCAAGTTTTTAGTCACCTGTCGTAATATCTCCTTATTCAGCTCGGTGTCAAATTTTGCTTGTTGTTCTTGTTAGTAAGGCCTCAGCTGCAATATTGTATTCAATCCCACGTGTTAGGAAGGATGTTGAGGCCTTGGATAGGGTGTAGAGGAGATTTACTAGAATGGCACCAGGGATGAGGGACTCAGTTATGTGGAGAGATTAGAGAAACTGAGATTGTTCTCTTTAGAGCAGAGAAGGTAGACAGAGAGATTTATTAAAGGTTTTCAAAATTTTGAGGGGTTTGATAGAGTGCATAATGAGAAACTGTTTCCACTGGCAGGGGGGTCAGTTACCAGAGGACATTGGTTTAAGGTAATTAGCAAAAGAACTAGAGGGGAGACGAGTATTTTCTTTTTTTAACGCAATGAGTTGTTATGATCTGGAATGCACTGCCTGAAAGGGTGGCAGAAGCAGATTGAATAGTAACTTTCAAAAGGGAATTAGATAAATACCTGAAAAGGAAAAATTTGCAGGGCTATAGTAAAGATCAGGGGAGTGGAACTCAAATGGTCTCCTTCTGTGCTATATCATTCTATGATTCTCTCCTGTTTCTGTGATCAGGGACAAGCTGAACATTAATTGAGTGAGAGCCCCTTCCATTTGCAAAGTTGGCTGGCTGGTCTTCTGATATCCTTATGGCAACATATATGCAGTCAGAGATTGGCACCCCATCCACCACCTTAAATATTCACTCCCTCCATCACTGATGTACCGTGGCTGCGGTGTGTACCATTTACAAGATGCACTGCAGCAACTCGCCAGGGCTTCTTCGGCAGCACCTCCCAAATCCTGGCCAAGGGGAGCAGGTGCATGGGAACACCACCACCTCCACGTACCCCTCACACACCATCCTGACTTGGAAGTATATCGCCGTTCGTTCATCGTCACTGGGTCAAAATTGTAGAACTAGCTCCCTAATAGCACAGCGGGAGTACCTTCACCACACGGACTGCAGCAGTTCAAGAAGGCGGCTCCCATCTTCTCAAAGGCAATTAGGGATGGGCAATAAATGCTGGCCTTGCCAGCGATGCCCACATTCCATGAACGAATTTTATTTTTTAAATGACACCCTGGAAATGAGGGAAGGCAGGTAAAACTGCAAATCTCAAAGCATTCTTACATTGCCTGCTGGCGTCAATTGGGAATGTGATGTATTGTTTGGCGCTGGTAAAGAAGGCATTGGTGACCTACTTGATACAGCTGTGCACTGCAAAAATCGGCTCTATGTTGTTTACTTCCATAATTTTTGACTTTGTTTTAACTTAGCGCTGATTGTTGAATATTAAACAGTGTTACTTCATAAAATGTAGATGCACTTATAGTGCCACTTGTATGCCCATATGAAGTGGTTTTGGGAGCCCTTTAATGCAAATGTAGAAATATAACTCAAGGGACAACCAAGCTAATGAGAACTGCATGATATGAGACCCTGTATAATTAATCATTTCACACAAATTTGCAGAGTGCAGAATAATTCCAGACTTAAAGTGCAAAGATGCACAACCGAAATGTATTAATAACCACAGAGTGGTGAAAAATGAGTTCTATTAGTTGGATTTCCTGATTCTTAGCTCCTCTGCACTGCTAGAGAATTGAGGGAAGGAAGGTAAATTAGTAAGGGACACTTTTTTTCTCCAGTTTTTTTCCCTTTTTCTCAAATCTATGAATACCAGCAGCCCACTGGTACCTTGCCACAGTGGAAAATTATTCAAGTGTGAGTGCCTGGCCTATTCTTTAGAACAATGCTTAATCTTATCTTCTCTTGCTAGAAGTGCTGAGGCTAATTGTACTTCAGATGTACTTTTATAGTAGATTAAATATTGCAAATTAAACAGTTGTTAATGGCCTCTAGCTGCCACTCACAATATATAGTTGAATTCTCGACTTACCCGATGATTCCAGTCCTTTCGCAATAATCCATTTGGCAACCCTGCCATCTGCAGCTATGGAGATCAAGGTCCCCTCCTTTTCAATCCCTTTGGCATTTCTATCCTGTTCTGTCCATTTCAGCTGCCAGACTGGGCCAATGTGCTTATTCGGATCATTACTGCAAATGGTTAAAGAGGGCACATTGCAAATTTTCAAATTAAAAACTCATTTTGAAGCCTTGTAACTGCATCTAACTGAAAACATTAAATCGGACATTTCAACAGGAATTCAGTCTCTTGTCAATATTTTCAGTCTGGAATCAAAAAGCAATTAAATAAAATATCACTCAAATGAAATACTTCACTTGTGAGCCTGGAAAATTAATATAAGCAATATTCAACTATGAAGGGAATCACAATTTAAATTGGCTTTGTTTTACCTGACATTTAAACACACACACACATTATATACATATACACACATTTTGCTGCAACATAATACTGGATCCTGATTATCAGAGAGCTAATTTTGCAAAAATGGCTGAAGTGGACTGAACAACCCTACTAGATAGGCAATGGGTTGTCTTCAAAACCATTCCAAAGCAATTATGAAACCATGTATGTCCCACTAGTTAAAAGAGCACATGACAAAGCAAAACCATTATGGCCAACAAGAAATGTGCAGAGACAATTTAAAGGTAAGCAGAAGTCATTTTACAGACTTAAGAATTTAACTGTCAGGAGAACAGGGAGAAATATCACACACAATTAAGGGAGATAAAAGCAGCCATTAGAGATGCTAAGAGATCTTTGGAAAAGAAGATTGTACATATCATCATCATAGGCAGTCCCTCAAAATCAAGGAAGACTTGCTTCCTCTCTAAAAGTGAGTTCTCAGGTGACAGTACAGTCTAATATGGGAATTACAATCTTTGTCACAGGTGGGACAGACAGTAGTTGAAGGAAAGGTTGGGTGGGGAGTCTGGTTTGCCGCACGCTCCTTCCGCTGTCTGCACTTGGTTTCTGCATGGTCTCGGCGACAAGACTCAAGGTGCTCAACGTCCTCCCAGATGTTCTTCCTCCACTTAGGGCAGTCTTGGGCCAGGGAATCCCAGGTGCCGGTGGGGATGTTGCACTTCATCAACAACTTGAAACGTTTCCTCTGCCCACCTGGGACTAGCTTGCCGTGTAGGAGTTCCGAGTAGAGTGCTTGCTTTGGGAATCTTGTGTTGGGCATGTGGACGATGTGGCCTGCCCAACTGAGCTGGTCGAGTGTGGTCAGTGCTTCAATGCTGGGGATGTTGGCCTGATCGAGAATACTGACATCTATCCTACCCGTGGATGTGCAGGATCTTGCGGCGGCAGCACTGGTGGTATTTCTCCAGCGCTTTGAGGCGTCTACTGTACATGGTCCACATCTCTGAGCCATATAGGAAGGTGGGTATCACTACTGCCCTGTAGACTATAAGCTTGGTGCCAGATTTAATGTCCTGGTCTTCAAACACTCTCTTCCTCAGGCGACCGAAGGCTGCGCAGGCTCACTGGAGGTGGTGTTGGACCTCGTCGTCGATGTCTTATCTTGCTGATAGTAGGTTCCCGAGGTATGGAAAATGGTCCACGTTGTCCAAGATCGCGCCATGGATTTTGATGATCAGGGGCAGTGCTGTATGGCGGGGTCAGGTTGGCGGAGGACCTTTGTCTTACGGATGTTTAATGTAAGGCCCATGTTTGCGTATGCCTCGGTGAAGATGTTGACGATGGCTTGGAGTTCAGCCTCTGAATGTGCGCAGACACAAGCGTCATCCGTGTACTGTAGTTCAATGACAGAGGATGGGACGACCTTGGATCTAGCCTGGAGTCAACGAAGGTTGAACAGGTTCCCAATGGTTCTATAGTTTAGTTCCACTCCAGCGGGAAACTCGAGAGTGAGATAGAGCATTGGAGCGATGAAGATTGAGAAGAGCATTGACGCGATGATGCAGCGCTGCTTGACTCCGGTCCGGACATGGATTGGGTCTGCGGTAGATCCGTTGGTCAGGATCACGGCTTGTCGTCGTGGAAGAGGCAGAGGATGGTGACAAATTTTTGGGGGCAGCCGAAACGGAGGAGGACGACGCTCCATCGACCCTCATGGTTGACAGTGTCAAAGGCCTTGCTACCACAATTATTGTACATAATTGTGGTAGCAATAGCAAATGTTTTTTCAGCTACATCAGGAGTCAGAACACCATTAAAGATGGAATAGGACCACTGAAAGACAGCTCAGGATAAATTCAAACAGATTATCATGCTATGACAGAGCTTTTAAATGATTATTTTGCAACAGTCTACACTACTGTGGATGACGCTCAATTTCCAGCTGTGGGATAAAGACAGTAATATTATAAGTATAAAAATTGATAAGGATGTCATCTTGGATGGAATAGGAAATCTCAAAATAGATTGGGCTTCTAATCCAGATGACATCTGCCCAAAGGTGATTAAAGAGATGAATGAGACGGGTGCTATGTGAGCCCCTTGCCCATATCTTCAACAGCTTAAAAGAGTCATGGATTTTTACCTGAAATTTAAAGGTAGCTCATGTTGTTCCGATTTTCCAAAAAGGGAACAAGTCAGAGGCAGGGCCCATCAGTTTGACATCGACCATAGGGAAGCTGCTTGAAAGGATCTTAACAGATGCTCTTTATGATCACTGGAAAAGGCATGAGCTATTAGAGATACACAACACAGTTGTGTCTTAAAAACTTGCTTGATTTTTTTGAAGAATCATAGAAATTTACAGCATAGAAGGAAGCCATTTCCGCCCATCGTGTCCGCACTGGCCAACCAAGAGCTATCCAGCCTAATCCCACTTTCCAACTCTTGGTCCGTAGCCCTGTAAGTTACAGCACTTCAAGTGCACATCCAAGTATTTTTTTAATGTGGTGAGTCTTTCTGCCTCTACCACCCTTTCAGGCAGTGAGTTCCAGACCCCCACCACCCTCTGGGTGAAAAAATTTCCCCACATATCTCCTCTCAACCTCCCCCAAATTACTTTAAATCTATGTCCCCTGGTTGTTGACCCCTCTGCCAAGGGAAACAGGTCCTTCCTATCCACTCTATCCAGGCCCCTCAGAATTTTATACACCTCTATCAGGTCTCCCCTCAGTCTCCTCTGCTCCAAAGAAAACAGACCCAGCATCTCCAATCTTTCCTCGTAACCAAAATTCTCCAGTCCAGGCAACATTCTTGTAAATCTCCTCTGCACCCTTTCCAGTGCAATCACATCTTTCCTGTAATGTAGTGACCAGAACTGCACACAGTATTCCAGCTGCGGCCTAACTAGTATTTTATACAGTTCAAGCATAACCTCCTTGATCTTGTATTACATGCCTCGACTAATAAAAGCAAGTATCCTGTATGCCTTCTTAATCACCTTAGCTACCTGGCATCTGGGTTGACATCCAGTGGAATACTCGCATCTGGTGGGTGTGGGAGCCCTTCCCCACCATCGTATGGGTTGTGTGAGCCCATAACCACCGCATCCGCCCCCCCCCCCCCACTGTATAAGACTGACCACCTTATCGGCCGGTATAAAGATGATTACGGCCATGAAGGGAGCGTTCATGTCACGGCCTGTCAGACCGTTAATTAGTCTGCGAATCCTTCCACTGCTTCACACTGTCCTCCAAAAAAATACTATATAGATAGTCCGGCGACATTTCGGGCCTCCCTCCGGCGACGTTCTGACCTCCCTCTGATGAGGTTTGGGCCACCCTCTAGCGATGTTCGGGCCTACCTCTGGCAGCGTCCTGGCCTCCCCCCGGCGATGCTTTGGCCTCCCTCCAGCGATGTCCTGGCCTCTCTTTCCCCCCCCACCCCCACCTCCGGCGACGTTCTGGCCGTTCCCCCCCCCCCCGCGCCAACATGCTAGTCTCCCTCTGGCGATGTTCTGGCCTCTTCCGGTCGCTGGTCCCACGCAGCTGGAGAGCCCCTGATGTGCATATGGTGAGTGCAATGGCGGCCGCAACTCCGACCTCTCCTCCTTCCACGAAGTGGATCTCTGGCCATCCCAATGCCTGTCCACAGCCAGGAGCTAACACCTGGAAGAGGAAAGCATTACCTTAAATCTCTCACCCCCACTCTCCACACCTCGGATCTCTCACCATCGCCCCGAAAGGCACTGCTCAGCGGCAGGCTTATGGCTTGCAACTTACCGTAGGCAATTAGGCCCATACGGTAGAGTCTGGTCTCCAGTCATCTTGGACCACCTTGACACTGGATCAACACCTTGCTCTGCTAAGCCCGTGTGGTAGCCAGTGTGCAACGGCCACCCCACATTAAAAGAACTCATGCACAGGCATCTTCCACCCTGCAAAATAAAGTTCGGGACCTGGAACATCAGGACCCTCATGGACAACCCCAACAGTGACAGACCGGAACATCGCACTGTTATCGTTGCCCGGAAACTCAAATGCTTCGACGTTGAGATTGCCACCCTTAGTGAAACCCGGCGGGCAGGGGAAGACCAGCTCAAAGAACAAGGTGGTGGTTACACCTTCTTCTGGAAAGGTAAACCAGAAGAAGAACGCCGGCTCCATGGAGTTGGCTTCGCCATCACGAATGAGCTGGTGGGCCGTCTCCCCCTGTGGCATAAGCGAGCGTCTCATGACTGTCCGGCTCATTCTAGCCTGGAACCAGTGCACCACAGTCATCAGCACGTACGCCCTGACATATGACGCAATAGATGAGACCAAAGAGGAATTCTACTCCAGCCTCGAACAATCCTTGTCCCGACTCCCTACGGATGACAAACTGACCCTCCTCGGCGACTTCAGCATCAGATTCGGTAAGGGCACAGACCTCTGGGGAGGCGTGATTGGCAGAGAGGGGGTAGGGAAAACCAACGGCAGCAGTACCCTGCTCCTGACAAAATGCCTAGAACACAACCCTGTCAACACCAACACCTTGTTCCGTCATACGGACAAGTACAAGACATCATGGCAACACCCTCGCTCCAAGCACTGGCATCTACTAGAGTACGTCATCGTCCGAGGGAGGGACCGCAAGGACGTGCGCATCACCCGCGCCATAACAGGAGCCGACGACTGCTGAATGGACTACTGCCTAATCTGCGCCGTCATTAACATCAATATAGCCTCAAAGCAGCGACAACAACAGAAACAATGCCGCAGAAAAATTAATGTCGAGGTACTCAAAGACCCAGTTAAGAAAGCCCCATACAGCAAGCGCCTCACTGCCAATCTGGCAACTCTCGATGACCCAGAGACTGCCCACAGCGCCCGGTCTGCTCTCAAGGCCTCCATAACCAGCGCCTGCCAAGAGACGCTCGGTCACTCAACCAGGAAACACTAAGGGCTAGACTTTCCACTTTTGTGCAGATCGACCAAAAATGTGCGTTATTTCCAGCGTGGGCGGTAAATATGGGTTTTGAGATCGCTGGATTATCGCCCATTTTCAAAACCCCAACTTTCCATTTTATAAAATGGGCGTTACCATGAGTGATCTGAAATAGGCGTTAGCATAAAATTTTTTGGACCTTCTGCCGTAAAGTGTCGGCGTCCATAGCAACGGCATGGCAACGGTCGTTTCACACATTTCAGGAGGTCAGGGGTCATCATTACAAGCACAGAAGAGGAGAGAGAGAGAGAGAGGGAGCAGAGAGGAACTGAAAGCGTGTGTGGATGTGGTGGTTACTTATTTGGCTGTTTTGGGAGGTAGGAGGGAGATTTTCCAGCAGCAAAAAGAATTCAGAGGACAAATAACGTTCCCACTGAGTTTTGGGGGGAAAATTTTTTGTTACAATAGAAGGGATGGAGGAGGTGACATGGCACGCAGTGGAGACTGACGCTGGCGAAAGCAGTGAGGTGGGAGAGGAACAATTGGGAGGACGAAAAAGAGCGAGGAGATTCTCGGACGAGGCAAACGCCTCCCTCCTGCAGGAAGTAGACACGCTGGGGTCAACTGACCCAGGGTGTGCGTGGGAAGCCTACCGCAAAGGATATGGGCCAACATAACCGAGGTGTTCTCGTCAGC
The DNA here is from genome assembly GCF_044704955.1 of Pristiophorus japonicus. NCBI lineage: Eukaryota > Metazoa > Chordata > Chondrichthyes > Pristiophoridae > Pristiophorus > Pristiophorus japonicus. The sequence goes on along the minus strand of NC_091984.1, from coordinate 86,581,006 downwards.
GACCAACGAGGTGTGTGAGGGCAACCAATTCTGCAAGCGTTGGAACGACCTTGTCGGATCCGCCAGAGTAAGTATTACATTTATTTGCATTTACTTATATATTTATATAATTTGAATTGTAAGTGTAATGAGTGATTAAAATAAGATGTGATGTCTTGCACTTATACCGGGAATATTTTACTCAAAGCCTGCATTCTCGGTGTACGTCTTTAAGTAAAGAATGATCATTTTCATAATAATCGTGATTAAATCTGTTGGTTATGTGTTGTATCAGTCTCTGTGACAGTACCTAGCAATGATCTCACGCAATGATCTCATTCCATGTCATGCTGGTGTTATTTTTTGCAGAAGAAGCTTTCGAGGAATATGGCCGAGCAGTGGCGAACGGGTGGCGGGTCACCAATCATTAGCGACCTCACTGACATTGAGGAGCGGGTGCTGGCACTAGTGGGGAGCCACCCCGCGGCCGGCCACACAAGCAGCAGCAGAACCTGATGTGATGCCACGTGAGTAAAGTATACACCATTGCGTGATGTAAAGTCAATAGATGCCACACCCACTCATATGCGACCAATAATATATGATAGATGAATTATAAAAGTGTTCTCCAAATAATGATGGCCTCATGAGAATCACTGCAATGCAGAATTTAGTGATGGTCATGAAATGTGATGTCTGTGATGATTTTGATAGCGGTGGTGCTTTTGTTGTGCATATGCTGTGTGTAGTGCTGGAATCACCTTGTGATCCTAACACCCGCTTCTCATGTAATAACCTAATTTATGTTTTGCAGCTCAGCCACCAGCACGGCCCCATGAAAGACCACAGAGTCCAGAAGGTGGGGGCGCGGGGACGGACTCGCCGGACAATCCTCCATCTGGTGCTAAGGAGCCCCGATTCTCGCCCGTGGATCTGCTGGGCATTTCTCCACGGATGACAGTGCCGACTTTGAGGAGCTCCATAATGCAGTTCACATCAAAGACATCTAGTGCTCCTGCGGCCATTCCCACCTCCACTGTGGAGGTACCGGGCCCAAGCACCTTGCCACAGGGCACTTGAGGTGTCTCCAGGACGGCTCCGAGGACACTAACAATATTCTGACAGGGGATAGTCTAGGGGCTATGGGTGGTGGGGGGGATGGTGGAACTTAACACAATCACAATCACGAAGGAGGTAGTACTCAGTAAGATAATGGGACTAAAGGCAGATAAATCCCCTGGACCTGATGGCTTGCATCCTAGGGTCTTAAAAGAAGTAGCGGCAGGGATAGTGGATGCATTGGTTGTAATTTACCAAAATTCCCTGGATTCTGGGGAGGTCCCAGCAGATTGAAAAACTGCAAATATAATACCCCTATTTAAAAAAGGAGGCAGACAAAAAGCAAGAAACTATAGACCAGTTAGCCTAACATCTGTGGTTGGGAAGATGTTGGAGTCCATTATTAAAGAAGTTGTAGCAGGACATTTGGAAAAGCAAAATTTGGTCAGGCAGAGTCAACATGGATTTATGAAGGGGAAGTCATGTTTGACAAATTTGCTGGAGTTCTTCGAGGATATAACGAACAGGGTGGATAAAGGGGAACCAGTGGATGTGGTGTATTTACACCAAAGAACTCACAACAGTGATTGGCAGTGCCATAATTAAAGTGTTGTATGACGGTGCGATTCACGAGTTACCGTTATGGATTGTCCCAGGTAATGGCCCAACGCTGTTCGGCAGGAATTGGCTTGAAAAAATCAGATGCGACTGGAACGTCATCAAGGCATTGTCATCAGAAGAAGGTACATGTGCCCAAGTACTGAGCAAGTTCCCCTCGCTGTTCGAACCAGACATCGGCAACTTCACGGGAGCCAAGGTGCAGATCCACCTGGACTTGGATGCAAGACCCGTCCATCATAAAGCTCGGGCAGTTCCGTATATAATGAGGGAGAAGGTCGAAATCAAACTGGACAGACTCCAGCGTGAAGGGATCATATCACCGGTTGAATTTAATGAATGGGCCAGCCCCATTGTTCCTGTGCTGAAAAGTGCTGGCACAGTCAGAATCTGTGGAGACAACAAGGCTACGATCAACAGGGTTTCGAAACAGGATCAGTACACATTACCGAAGGCTGATTACTTATTTGCAACGCTAGCCGGGGAAGTCGTTCACCAAACTGGACTTGTCAGCCTACATGACACAGGAGCTGGTCGAGTTGTCGAAGAGACTTCCTACCTAAATTGAGCACCTCATTAGAACCATTGCACATGCTGCTAAGAAAAGGCGACAACTGGGTGTGGGGTGCGTCTCAAGACAGAGCTTTTGAGAAAGCCACTAATCTGCTTTGCTCTAACAAGCTGCTGGTACATTATGACCCATGTAAACGTTTAGTATTGGCCTGTGGTGCTTCGTCATATAGAATTGGTTGCGTACTCCAACAAGCTAATGAGTCGGGTAAACTTCAACCAGTCGCGTATGCTTCAAAATGTTTGTCGAAAGCGGAAGGCACCTACAGCATGGTAGAGAAAGAAGCACTAGCTTGTGTGTATGGGGTTAAAAAGATGCATCAGTACCTGTTTGGTCTTCGGTTTGAACTGGAGACAGATCACAGGCCGCTCATTTCACTGTTCTCTGAAAACAAACGTATCAATACCAATGCTTCATCCCGCATCCAGAGATGGGCGCTGACATTATCCGCTTATGATTATGTCATTCGCCATAGACCTGGCACCGAGAATTGTGCCGATGCTTTGAGCCATCTGCCATTGCCCACACCGGAGGTGGAAACGCCACAATCGGCGGACCTATTGTTAGTTATGGATGCTTTTGAGAGTGAAGGAACCCCTGTCACGGCTCAACAAGTTAAGACCTGCACCAGCCAGGACCTGATTTTATCGGTGGTGAAGAGTTGCATCCTCAAAGGTGATTGGTCTGCCATACCCAAGTAAATGTGCGAGGAGACCAAACCTTACATTCGTCGCAAAGACAAACTGTCTATTCAGTCGGATTGTATACTGTGGGGCGATCGTGTTGTTATGGCCAAGAAAGGGAGAGAGAAATTCGTACGTGAGCTACACAGCACACATCCCGGCATTGTAATGATGAAAGCCATCGCCAGGTCTCATGTATGGTGGCTGGGAATTGACTCTGAGCTGGAATCATGTGTGCATCAGTGCAACACTTGCATGCAGCTCAACAAAGCACCAGCGGAATCGCCGCTGAGTCTGTGGTCGTGGCCATCTAAACCATGGTCCAGGATCCACATAGACTTTGCAGGTCCCTTCCTGGGGAAGATGTTTTTAGTTGTGGTGGATGCATATTCAAAGTGGATAGAGTGTGTAATCATGTCATCCAGCATATCCACAGCTACCATTCGTTGTTAGCGACAACGGATCGTGCTTCATCAGTCAAGAGTTTCAAGAGTTCATGAAACTCAATGATATCAAACATGTAAGATCAGCACCGTTCAAACCTGCATCCAATGGGCAAGCAGAACGTGCTGTCCAAATCATAAAGCAGAGTATGAAGCGAGTAATCGAAGGGTCATGCATACTGCTTAGTTACAGGACAAGACCACACACGCTTACCGGGTCTCGCCTGCTGAACTAATGATGAAGAGAGGTCTTAAGACCAAGCTATCTCTTGTACACTCTGACTTGAATAATCATGTTGAATATAGAAGACAAAGTCAGCAAGGATATCACGATCATGCAGCTGTGTCATGCGATATTTCTGTAAATGATCCTGTATATGTTCTATATGTTCTGAATTATGGTCAGGGTCCCAAGTAGATCGCTGGTATTGTCATGGCCAAGGAGGGCAACAGAGTATTTACTGTCAGCTCAAAAATGGAGCTCAACATGCAGGAAACATATGGATCAGACAAAACTGCAGCACACAGACGAACCGGAACAGTCGGAGGAAGAGAAAATCGTCGAGCAACCAACCTACCCCCAGTCATCAGAGGACTCAGTGATCATCAGTGAATCAGCACTTTCAATCACTGACATGTTCAATGAAAATGGGCTTTCAATTCCTGACATGGCCATTGCCACTCCCACCAGGTCAGCCACCCAGTCACCTGTCACAACATACTCTGAACACTCACCCAAGGCTGGAGTTGAACTGAGACAGTCAATCCGGGAGCATAAAACACTGGACCGACTCAATTTGTAAAAGACTGTTAATATCTCAGAGGGGGGTATTGTCATGTATGTAGGCAAGATAGGCAATGGCAGACATTTAAAGATCACATGGATGAACTTCAACAATAGTACATCCCTGTGTGGCGTAAAAATAAAATGGGGAAGGTCGCTCAACCGTGGCTAACAAGGGAAATTAGGGATAGTGTTAAATCGAAGGAAGAGACATATAAATTGGCCAGAGAAAGCAGCAAACCTGAGGACTGGGAGAAATTTAGAATTCAGCAGAGGAGGACAAAGGGTTGAATTAGGAGGGGGGAAATAGAGTATGAGAGTAAGCTTGCAGGGAACATAAAAACTGACTGCAAAAGCTTCTATAGATATGTGGAGAGAAAAAGGTTAGTGAAAACAAACGTAGGTCCCTTGCAGTCAGAATCAGGTGAATTTATAATGGGGAACAAAGAAATGGCAGACCAATTGAACAAATACTTTGGTTCTGTCTTCACTAAGGAAGACACAAATAACTTTCCGGAAATACTAGGGGACCGAGGTTTAGCGAGAAGGAGGAACTGAAGGAAATCCTTATTAGTCAGGAAATTGTGTTAGGGAAATTGATGCGATCGAAGGTCGATAAATTCCCAGGGCCTGATAGTCTGCATCTCAGAGCATTTAAAGAAGTGGCCCTAGAAATAGTGGATGCAGTGGTGGTCATTTTCCACATTCTATAGACTCTGGATCAGTTCCTATGGATTGGAGGGTAGCTAATGTAACCCCACTTTTTAAAAAAGGAGGGAAGAGAGAAAACAGGGAATTATAGACTGGTTAGCCTGACATCGGTAGTGGGGAAAATGTTGGAATCAATTATTAAAGATGTAATAGCAGCGCTTTTGGAAAGCAGTGACAGGATCGGTCCAAGTCAGCATGGATTTATGAAAGGGAAATCATGCTTGACAAATCTTCTAGAATTTTTTGAGGATGTAACTAGTAGAATGGACAAGGGAGAACCAGTGGATGCGATGTATTTGGACTTTCAAAAGGCTTTTGACAAGGTCCCACACAAGAGTAGTGTGCAAAATTAAAGCACACGGTATTGGGGATAACATATTGACGTGGATAGAGAACTGGTTGGTAGACAGGAAACAGAGAGTAGGAATAAACGGGTCCTTTTCAGAATGGCAGGCAGTGACTAGTGGGGTACCACAAGGTTCAGTGCTGGGACCCCAGCTATTTACAATATACATTAATGATTTAGACGAAGGAATTGAACGTAATATCTCCAAGTGTGCAGATGACACTAAGCTGGGTGGCAGTGTGAGCTGTGAGGAGGATGCTAAGAGGCTGCAGGGTGACTTGGACAGGTTAGGTGAGTGGGCAAATGCATGGCAGATGCAGTATAATGTAGATAAATGTGAGGTTATCCACTTTGGTGGCAAAAACAGGAAGGCAGAATATTATCGGAATGGTGACAGGTTAGGAAAAGGGGAGGTGCAATGAGACCTGGGTGTCATGGTACATCAGTCATTGAAAGTTGGCATGCAGGTACAGCAGGCGGTGAAGAAGCAAATGGCATGTCGGCCTTCATAGCTAGAGGAATTGAGTATAGGAGCAGGGAAGTCTTACTGCAGTTGTACAGGGCCTTGGCGCGGCCACACCTTGAATATTGTGTACAATTTTGGTCTCCTAATCTGAGGAAGGACATTCTTGCTATTGAGGGAGTGCAGCGAAGGTTCACCAGACTGATTCCCGGGATGGCAGGACTGACATATGAAGAAAGACTGGATCGACTCGGCTTATATTCACTGGAATTTAGAAGAATGAAAGGGGATCTTATAGAAACATATAAAATTCTGACGGGATTGGACAGGTTAGATGGAGGAAGAATGTTCCCGATGTTGGGGATGTATAGAACCAGGGGTCACGGGGTAAGGATAAGGGGTAAGCCATTTAGGACCGAGATGAGGAGAAACTTCTTCACTCAGAGAATTGTGAACCTGTGGAATTCTCTAACACAGAAAGTTGTTGAGGCCAGTTCGTTAGATACATTCAAGAGGGAGTTAGATGTGGCCCTTACGGCTAAAGGGATCAAGGGGTATGGAGAGAAAGCAGGAATGGGGTATTGAAGTTGCGTGATCAGCCATGATCATATTGAATGGTGGTGCAGGCTCGAAGGACCGAATGGCCCACTCCTCCACCTATTTTCTATATTTCCTAAGTTTCTAAGTACTTTTGGGATCACTAGCCACTAGATGGCTTCACTGTTGGAGGCCATTGGGCTGCACACATAAAAGGCCAGCCATTTTGTATATGAAGCACTTTGGGCCTTAATAAAGCAGAGCCAAGGTTGTACCTCTTGGAGTTAAACAGTACTCAGTCTAACAGTTATTGCATGCATAGCACTTACACTCATTCCATCACTTTCACTCTACCTTCTCTTATTTTCCTCCTTGCAGGAAGAGAGAGCCCAAAATAAGAGGGAGAGAGATAACCGGCGGTGGCCCTCCATCATTTGCAAACCTGACAACAGCAGAGGAGGCTGCTTTAAAAATATCTGGAGTTGCCGAGCAGCTGGAGGTGTGAGATGGAGAGGGCGGGACATCTCAGCAACCTGGTGACAGAGTTACATATCATAAAGCTACATAACATACAGAGACTCATATGGGGACTGAGGTCAACTGCCATTGAATGGTCATCATGTGCACAATCATATCTGTATTCATTCTTCACAAGACATATCTAACTCATCTCTTTACTCTCCAACAGATCCGCCAATAGCCCCTCCCCCCACCCCATACTGTCCAGGAGGAAGAGGAAGACGATTCCTCAGAGGAGCCTCCAGCATCTGAGGGCGCACCATCACTAGACATAAGCGTACCCAGCACCAGCACAGGTACGTACACCTGGTTGGGTCCCACGCCAGATGTAGTAGTGCTATCACCTAGTGTCTCACAGCTCACAAGTGAGCAAGAGCAGATGGTGGGGACAGGGAGAGCACTGGAGAGTCCTGGATGGCACAGAATGGTCCTGGCTCTGCTCAACTGCATGCAGACGCTGAACCTCAGGCGTCATCCAGAAAGAGGGCGATCCTGGAGGTGCAGGAAGAAGTGCAGGGGGCTCCGACAAGTTTTACGAGCGCGATGTCTGCCAATGTTCAGAGAATGAAGGAGTCCATCTCCAACATGAGCACCACCGTGTTGCAGGGGATGGTGACTGTACGCTCCTCCATGGATAGGATGGCCACCTGCATGGAGCAGCTAATGCACCATTCACAGGAGCACATGGTCACTATGGAGAATAGATGGCTATTTATGGAGAATAGATTGCAGAGGCTCATAGACCTCCTCTCTGGGAGGGATGTCAGCATAGACTTGAGTCCTCATGACCACAATGATGTGCAGCAAGGTGCTCTCCAGCTCTTTGGTAGCAGGGAAGTGAGCAGGCTGCCTCGACCTCTTATGAAACCATAGGGGTAGCTCCTCGGAGAAGCACATGGAAGAAAAAGATGACACGCAAGTAGATTCACAAGGGTTGCCACTTGGGTATTTTATCCAATGTTTCTGTAAAATTTCCATTAATGTGCTGTCAAACATAAAAATCTTTATTTTCAACACTTTCCGGTCTTGGACAGATTTGTGTGAACCTTTGGAAGTTGCTTAGTGAGTTGCAGTGAATGGTGAGACATAACAGTACCTCCAGCAATGGCAGTGAGTGTGAAAGGAATGGCTGAGTCATTGTAGGGATGCTTTATGGTGTTGGTGTGGGGTGGTGCCATCTCTGGCCTCCTGGCAGCAATGTGCATAGATACTGATGCCCTCTGTCCTATGCAGCATCAGGTGATTGCGAAGAAAGTTGGTGTTGTTGTTGTTGGTGCTGCTGGTGTTGGCGCTCATCATGGTCAGATTCTGAGGACCAAGGTGAGACAGTATAAATGGCACCCCTGTTGATCTGTTGATGGAATACATGGCAGGTAAAGTAGAGATGACAGAAGCAATCTGTCAATGGAAAGAAATTGCAGCCTGCAGAAAGCTCAATCTGTGCTGGAAATGTGGTGAGCAACAGCTTCTGCCTGAGGAAAGTTATCAGCTGTTCGGTGAGAGCTTTTATAGTACATTTGATGCTGTCAACTAATCATCTGGATCAATGCCATTCAACTCCCGCCTCAGGTTGACAGTCGTGGACCCAAACAGTGTGAATCAGATGGGCATCCAGTGAAATTGGAATTGTAAGCTTAAAAAGACTCTTAAGGGTCTGACAACAAGCTGATAATCCTTTAAATTGGGTTGCCCACCTCCGCTGGTCGGGTCGCTGCTGCACTGTCAGAAGCGCCTGAGGGAAAGGCATGTGGGGGTGGGATGACCGCAGGTTCCCAACACGTGGCAAGTAATTTCAAAGTTTCCCACCCTACCCGCCTCCGATCACGCCCACATGGACTCCGGAAAATTCCGGCCTACATGGCTGCGGAAGGATGGGGGTGAAGACTGTCTAACCATGATGCTCCAGCATCATGGGATCATGAGGTGTGGGGCAGGCTTGATGGACCAGCTAGTCTTTTCCTGTCCGTAATTTTGTATATTCAATTTTTTTCACCTTTTTGACCCATAACAACTTCTCCTGTTTTTTTTTGCCTCTCTCTGGAGATTACATGGCTACTGGGGGGAGGAAATGTCCAATCATTATGCACCAGGCATCAGTGTGGGGCAGGCTTGACGGACCAGCTGGTCTTTTCCTACCTGTCATTTTCCTGTTTCATATGTTTTAATAGGGCTAGTGGATAGTGATAAGATTTTCAGGTACCTACCCCAGGTACTAGATTACTACATACAATGGTAAACATCTTGCATCAAAGAATTTATAGCGAACTTGAAAGTACTTCTATAATTTCTTTTAAAATGAGGAGAATAAAAGGATGATCACAAAATAATGAATAATCAAAGTAAAATATTAAGTTATAAAACAAATCATTGTTAAATGTGTTGATGTCGTAAATAGACTGATGACAGCCTTGTTACAAGTGCTCAGCTATACATTCAGATATTTTAAATATGATTTATTTGGTTGCAGTAATAAATTAACATTTGTATTCTACTTTAAAAATATCTCCTATTTTATATAGCAGTGTAAACTTAGCCAGTTTACCATAACTATTTGAATGTACCATTGTTTTTACTCCTACCAATATCAATGTTCATTGCTCTCAGTTATACCAACTGGGAATTTGGACATTTTGTAAGTTGAGAAACCTAGGTGAAAGGCGAAGGTCCATAATGAAAGATATAACCAAGTTTGAAAAGAATAGTGAGAAAAGAAGAGCAATTGAGAAGTAAAGATTAGATGATGTGTGCAGGACTCTTTTCTTACCCAGTATGTAAAAAGCCCAACAAAAGAGGGCACATTGCTAAATCAGTTAATGGGAAATGAATCAGAACAAATAAGAGTAGTGAGCCATGGGAAACATCTAGGCAATTGTGATCACAACATAATAAGGCTTAAGATATAAAGATTGAGAAGGACATACGCAAGACAAAGATCAAAGTAAGAAATTGGAAAAAAGCTGATTTTAAGGGGATGAAAATGGAACTAGGGAAAATAAACTGGAAACATTTACTGACAAACAAAGAAATAGAAGAGCAGTGGGAAATATGTAAAACAATGATCAATAGAGTCCAGGAGAAATATATTCCACTAAAAAGCAAGAACAAACTAGTCAGCATGGATGAATAAAGAAATAAAGACAAAATTAAAATTAAAGAGAAAGGTACTGGATTATTATATACAAATGGTAAACATCTTGCATCAGAGAACTTGTAGCAAACTCGAAAGTGCTTTTATAAGTTCTTTTAAAATGAGAAAAGGATGATCACGAAATAATAAATAATTAAAGTAAAATATGAAATTATCAAACAAATCATTGTTGAATGTATTGATGTCGTAAATTGACTGATGATGTCCTTGTCACAAGTGTTCACCTATAGATTCAGAATTTATGCAATCATATTTTAAATATGATTTATTTGGTTGCAGTAAATGAACAACAAAGGAGAGGATGACAAAAGGAAATACAACGAAGTTAGGGCAAAGTCGAAAAAATAATTAGGAAGGCAAATAGAAACTACAGAATTAAATTACCAAGGAATATAAACAACAACAACTTATATTTATAAAATGCCTTTACTGTAATAAACCATCCCAAGGCATTTCACAGGAGTGTTATATTAAAAAAACAGTATTTGACACCGAGCCATATAAGATGATGTTAGGGCAGACGACCAAAAGCGTGGTCGAAGAGGTAGGTTTTAAGGAGGGTCTTAAAGCAGGAAAAAGAAGTGGAGAGGTGAAAAGATTTAGGGAGGGAATGCCAGAGCTTAGGACCTAGGCAGCTGAGGACATGACCGTCAATGGTGGAGCATTTAAAAGCGAGGATGTTCAAACGGCAAGAATAGGCAGAGCGCAGAAGTCTAGGTAGGTTATAGGGCTGGAGTAGATTACAGAGATAAGGAGGGTGAAGCCATCAAGGGATTTGAAAACAAGGATGACAATTTTAAAATCGAGGCATTGCTTAACTGGGAGCCAATGTCAGTCAGCAAGCACATGGGAGATGGGTGAGCGGGACTTGGCATGGATTTGGGAGGTGACAACACGTTCAAGAACTTGAGAGGAAAGGGAGGTTGGAGATAGGACATTAGTTTGCCAGGATAGAGGTGTCAATGGTTATTTTTTTTGAGAGGGGTGAGAAAAGAGGGACAATACCTGAGGAGAGTGAACCGTTAATAATATCCGCTAACATGGGGTCATCAGCAATTTAGTAGGGACAGGGTTGAGATAGCAGGAAATTGGTCTCATTGGCAAGATGAGCTTTGAAAGGGCAAGAGGGGAGATAGGAGAGAAATTAGAGAAAATATGCAAATTTTGGGTTAGGCTAGTGGGAAAATGGAGAGGAAGTAAGGTCTGGTGAGCTAGGGGAAGCGAGCAAATTGAAAACAGCAGTTGAATGGATGTTGTCGATCTTTTTAACAAAGAAGTCTATGAGCTCCTTACATTTATTGTTGGAAGTGAGGAAGGAAGCGGCAAGGGTCGGTGGTTTGAGAAGACGCTTAAGTGTTGGAGAAGAGGGATCTCATGTTATTTTTGCCGTCCTGGATGATCTTAGAATAGTGGGCGGTTCTAGTGATGGAGAGCAGGACCTGGTAGTGCTTTATATGATCTAGCCAAATCTGGTGATGGATGATTAGACCAGTTGTCCGCCAAAGACATTCAAGTCTGTATCGCTTGGACCTGATGGGTATACCGGGGAAACAACTAGGGTGAGAGAGTGTAATGATTTTAGTGGGGACAAGGGCATCAAAGGTGGTGGAGAGAGTGTGATTTAGTAAGTCAGTAACTGCAGAAATAGTAAAGTATTCTACAGACACATACATAGCAAAAAAAATATCAGGATAGGGATAAGGCCACTAAGGGATATACACAATAAACTTACAGGTAATGACAGTGAAATTGCAGAAATATTAAATAACTACTTTGCCTTGGAATTTACCAGGGAGACTAACACAGTGGACATGACATTAGAAGAGATCAAAAAAGATATAAAGACATTTAAGATTGAAAAAGGTGGGAGATAATTGATAAACTAATCTAACTTATAGAGGATAAAACCCCTAGTCCAGATGGATTGCATACATGCATATTAAAAGTTAGGGAAGATATAACAGAGGCACTATTACATATATATATATATATATATATATATAAATTAATTACAAGAGGGAATAGGTGGAGGACTGGTGGACAGTAAATGTGATTCCTATGGGAGATAAAACAAGTCCAGGTAATTATAAACCAATTAGCTTAACGTCGGTAGTAGAAAAAATGATGGGATCCTTGCTCAAAGATGTAATGGAAAAACATCTAGACACTGAAAATATAATAAAGAGTAGTTAGCGCGGATTTCAAATAGGAAGATCATGCTTGACCAACTTTATTGAATTCTTTGAAGAAGTAACATAAAGGATAGATAAAGGTAATGCAGTAGACGTAATATATTTAGATTTTCAAAAGGCCTTTGATAAGTTACAGCATTGTAGACTCATGCCTAAGATCAGAGCCAGGGAACAAGTAGCAGAATGGATAGCAAGCTGGCTACAAAACAGAAAACAGAAAGTAGGGATTAAAGGTAGTTACTCAGATTGGCAAAAAAGATGGGAAATGGTGTTTCATAAGGATCTGTGCTGGAATCACTGTTGTTCACCATTTACAAAAACGATTTGGACTCCGGAATCGGAAGTACAATTTCAAAATTTGAGGATGACACCAAATTGGAGGTGCAGTTAATACAGAAGAGGGCCGTGACAAAATGCAGGAAGACATTAATAAACTTGCAGAATGGGCGTGTAATTGGCAAATGAACTTCAAAATAAATAAATAAGAGGTGGTCCATTTTGGTAGGAAGATTAAGGAGGCCACATACTCCTTGGAAAATAAGTGTCTAAATGGGATAGAGGAGCAGAGGGACCTGGGGATACAGATACACAAACCACTAAAAGTAGCGACACAGGTTAATAAGGTCATGAAAAAGCAAACAAATCACTAGGGTTCATTTATAGAGGGATAGAATTGAAAAGCATAGAAGTTATGCTAAACTTGTATAGAACCTTGGTTAGACCACACTTGGAGTACTGTCAATATTATAAAAAGGATATAGAGGCACTGGGGAAAGGGCAAAAAAGACAATAGAATGATATCAGAGCTGAGAGATTATACCTATCAGCAAAGATTGAACAGGCTGGGGTTCTTTTCTCTAGAAAAAAGAGAAAATCGAGAGATGACCTGATGGAGGTCTTAAAGGGTTTAATAAGGTAGAGTAGATGTTTCAACTTCTGGGTGAGATCAGAACTAGGGGCCATAAATATAATATACTCACTAATATATCCAATAGGCAATTCAGGGGAAACTTCTTTACCCAGAGAGTGGTTAGAATGTGGAACTCACTGCCACAAGGAGTAGTTGAGACGAATAGCATAGATGCATTTAAGGGGAAGCTGGATAAACACATGAGGGAGAAAGCAATAGAGGATATGTTGATGGGATTAGATGAAGAAGGATGGGAGGAGGCTCGTGTGGTGCATAAACACCGGCATGGACCTGTTGGGCCAAATGGCCTGTTTCTGTGCTGTAAATACTATGTAATGCCAGGGTTTTGAAAACCTGTAGATTGTGCAAGGAAGGGAAGACTGAGGGATGTAAGAAGATCCACGGTTTTGAGGTTTTGGGAAAGAACAAGTTAGAATAGGTGATGGTGTGAGTAGTTTAGATTTCAATACAGTAAGGATGCAGGAAGAAGTGCATGTACTGTACTAAAGTAATGACCAAGATCATCTGATGACCTCACCTGCTGTCCAGAATTAGCCCATCTTCAGGGGTCCGTATGTTGTAGATTGCTACAGTTCCATCATAGTGGCCCACTGCCAGCAGATTGGGGCTATCTGCAGAGAACTCCAGTGCGGTAACACCACTTTCACAGTTATAGGTGCGCTCAGGCCACTAATATAAATACAAAGATAAATTTTTGAGGGTGGAAAGTAGAATTATATCTATTAAATCACATTGTCACTGAAAAGATTGTTCTTTTAATGAAATAGAAATCAACTCAAATAAAAATCGTGAGATTCTGATCGCTATCACACAAAGTTAAAATCTACCCCACTATATTGGGCTTTGTAAAAGGGAAATTATGGGATGCGATTGCTCATTCTTAAAGAGTTAAACAAAAAGAAATGATTGTGCTGGCTCCTGGAAATGCCCATAATATGTGAAGAAGGGTAAATGAAGGAGAATCAATATAGGTGTGTAGATTTGCACAAAGGCTCCAGAACTGAAAAATAAAGTGCTAATATTCATTTGTTTTATATTTCGTAGGATTTGCATTCAGTAATAAATGTTAGAATGTAAATATGACAAAGAGAAATTTCTGACTATTTTATGTTTTTTTTAAAAACAAAGGGGGAAAAATTCAGTTCGCATCAGCAGATGTCACTAATGGGGAGCTAGAGCAATATCGCCGGGGTGAGGTGAATCCAACGCCGCACGGCAAATCTCCCGTTTCCCCGTAGCATCGCCACTAACAGTTATCGCGGGGGCCTCAACGCCAGGTGATCATGACATTCATGAGTGTACAATGCTCACTGACCGCCCGACCTGCAAAATTGATTGTCGCCACCTACCTTAGCACTTGGAGGAAACAGTGACAGGGAGGGTTGGCATGAAGCAACAGGAAGCCGGCTCCAGGGAAGTTATTTAAAAGGATCATCAGTAATGAGTTGCAACTGTAGGTTAGTGGAGTTTCAGTGCTTTCTTGTCAGTTTCACATTGTGCAACAGTCTCATTTCATAATTTCAATGTTATTTAGTATGAGGATTGTTGTGGCAACTAAAAAGTAGCTATATTTATTATTTAAAAAAATCTAACTGCTACATTTGATTACATTAATAGAGCTGTACTGGCCCTCCAGAATCTTTGGCAGAGGGAGCAGAGGCAGCGAGAAAGACTGGAACATGTTGCTGGAGCAGGGGCCATCAAGGCTCTCAATAGGCGTCCTTATCTTCCGAGAGAACATTTCTCCTACCTTGAATTAAGCGAAGAGCAGTGTATTAGAAGGCGCCACTTCACCAAGATCTCTATCACCTCCTGCACCCAGACCTCCAGCCTCAGATCAGGGCAACCACGGTTCTCTCAGTGGCAGCCAAGGTCATTGTCACCCTCAATTTCTTCGGATCCTTCCCGTCTGCAACAGGAGACATGGCTAACATTTCACAGTTTGCCGTCCATCACTGCATCCAGATCACAGAGGACCTCTACAGTAGGAGAAGGGACTACATTTCCTTCCCCATCACCAGAGAGAAGCAGGGCGAGGGTGCATGTGGCTCTGCTAGGATAGCAGGATAGCTGGCTGGTCGGAGACAAAGCCTATCCACCCTTCACCTGGCTCATGACTCCACTCCGCAACCCAACACTCCTGCCAGCATTCATATAATGACACTCACGCTGCTACCAGGAACATCATCAAGCAGACCATCGGGGTGCTCAAGCAACAGTTCCGCTACCTTGAACGCTCGGAAGGGCCTCTACAGTACTCAGCTGAGTGGGTGTTCCATTTCGTGGTGGTCTGCTGCATGCTCCATAACTTGGCCATCATAAGAGCCCAGCTCTTGCCACCAAGGATTGCGGGACCAGCTCAGGAGGGAGAGGAAGAGGAGGAGGACGATGAGGAGGACGATGAGGAGAACAGGAGCGCGAGAGGAGGCAGCCACTCAATTGGACTTCCAAAAGGACTGTCTGTGACTGCCTCATCAGACAGCGGATCGAATGAATTAAACCTCAGAACCCCGTTGCTCACCATATCCCCATCATTCCATCCCTGTCACAGGCCATATCACAGTGCAAAGCTCAAATTAGACGCACCACAAAAGAATCCAAACTGAAATAATAAATTTATCAATAATCAGTGAACACATATTTACAACTAAAATATTAACTATTCAACCATGCCTCTTGTTACTGTGCTGTTCCTTGCTCTAGTGCTCTGACGAAGAGTTGGCCCAGTGGCTGCAGCAGGGCCGGTGGAAGGCTGCCGAGTGTCCCTGTGGGAGACTTCAGCTGGCCTTGCAGAACCAGCTCTGAGGCTGGAAGGACCAGCTGTAGACTGCACCACCTCAGCATAGGCGGCAACAGACTGGGCTGGCTGGATGATAGGCAGCAAAAAAGGCAATGGCAGAGTGGCAGTGGTGGTATCAGGAATGCTGTCATCCTGAGAGAGGACAGCAGGTTCCTGTTCCATTGACCTCAGAATCCCTAGCAATCTATTGGAGATTGCTGGCCTGCTGCGACACCTTGAAAGCCTCAGTCGACGGTGGTAGACCCAGCAATGATGGCAGCAGTCAG
The DNA here is from genome assembly GCF_044704955.1 of Pristiophorus japonicus. Taxonomy (NCBI): domain Eukaryota; kingdom Metazoa; phylum Chordata; class Chondrichthyes; family Pristiophoridae; genus Pristiophorus; species Pristiophorus japonicus. Next base: position 86,564,956 of record NC_091984.1, on the reverse strand, counting down.
AGCTTACGTGACATCAAGCTGAGACCGCATGAGAGCAGTCTGATATTGGATGCCACCAAGCACAGGCTACATTATGGCACTAAGATGTTGCGTTGCTTCCACCTGTGCTGCAATGGAAGCTGCCAGATCGTCCATCACACATGGAATCAGGTCTAGGTCGCCACGGTCTCTCTGGGAGTCTACCGTCCTTTACAGACTGGAAACGATAGGCTCCATGGTGTGCGCAGAGCCTTGTGCAATGTTGGAGGTGGACTCCTAAATGCTCCTTATCATTGTCGAGAGGCTCTTGGGCACCCTTGCCATTGCACCTATAATCTCCGTGTGCATGCCCATCACCCTTCTTCTAAACACCTCCCCATCGAGGTCCTCATCTGAGTCCTGTGCAGCAGAACTTGGGCGAACTCACCCTCTGGGCAGCTGGCCCCAAAGCTACCCATTCCCACTGGCCTTACTGCAGCCCACTCATCCCCGGTGTCTCACCCTGTGCAGATCCCTTCTCTTCTCCCGCCTCACTACGGTGCCCTCAGGGACAGGCTGCTCAGGTGCTTGCTGATTATCTGAAAGCATAAAGGCACAAGAGTCGGGTTAAGGTGATGGGAGGGGGGCAGGGAGAAATACATGCATACCGCATGATTAGCTGGAAAGTGGGGTGAGAGGGAAGTGGGATGTGAGGAGAAGGAGTAGGGATGATCATACCGTTGTTGTCCCAAGGGGGCCAACGCGCCGGGGGCCACGGCGCCCACCACCTGCCGCCCAGCGCAGACAGTGGTTGGGTGTCGGCTTGTCCCATGTCTGTGTGCTCCTGCTACCTCCTGTTGTGAGCCACCTTGCCTGCAAGAGAAAGAAAAGTGTTTGGGTGATATGCCTGCCATAGTTGAATAGCTGTCAATGTGTGCAAGGTGTGAGATGTGGATAGGTAGAGATTGTTGGTGGGTGAGTGCTGGGGGTGTGGTGCTTTGTGTGAAGTCTGTGGTACAGATGGTGGTATGTATCATTTGTTGAAGCATTCACTCACCCTGACCACCCGAATGAGGTTGTTAAATTTCTTCCTGCGGTGTGTGTGGGTCCTGGGGACTACAGTGCGGCTTGAGACATGCTGCACTATCTCCCTCCACATGATATAGAAGACTTGCCTCCTGCCACTTACCAGGTGGAGCAACACCCTCCGTCTCTCCACAGTGAACACCAATGCTTGATCACAAACTCTGTGGGCTCTCCCCCGAGGCCCGGATCTGCCATGAGTACAGCTGCTTCAGTCCTCCAGCTCTTTCTCCTTGACCTGCAGCTTGCTGATGCAGCTGCACAGCATTGCTTGTTGCTGTTTTGGATCTGCAGAAAATGAGTGCAGAAGCCAAGAATGGGTGAGCATCACCCCTTAGGATTAAGAAGACAAAGAAGCGGGTGAAAGGTTCTTGCTGTGTGGTGCTTCACAGAGATACCAGGGAGACAATGTAATAATCCAGTGTGAAGGGTTTAAAGGTATGTTTAGCAGCCTGCTTGTGATGGGCAAGAAGATAGTAAATGAGGGTAAGGCTAGCAGTTGAGGTGTGTGTGCCAAGTGGCATGGAAGAGGTAAAGAAAGACATATGGAGTTATGAGGCTGTTAAAGTGGAGGAAGGGGTTTTAAGGTTGTGCATGCATGTAATTGCTGCAAGGAGAGCTGGGTAGCCAGTTAGTTGTGGCACTGTTGCTTTAAGAGGGTGAAGAGTATGCTAGTGCCCAGGTTGACAAGGAAGAAAAGGGAGAGATGTGCCATGTGTTACCTAGCCTGCCTGTTGAGGATGTGGAACTTTTGACGACACTGTTCTGCAGTTCTGGAGGTGAAGGAATTGGCAATCAATGCCAGTGCCACCCTCCTCAAGCTGGCATTGTGATAATTCTGTGTGACATGTATTGTCCACACCCAAGGGGTACAGATCATGCTTGACTGGTCATATTTCTGTACAAGTGTAATAAAAATATTGCTAAGACCTGCAGTGAAAGAGCCAAACACTGTTGCTCTCTCACCTGTTTGTATCCAGTCTGTTGCTGAAGAGTACAAGTTGAACTGTATTTTAAAGGCTGTACCGAGGTTTCCAGACCGTACAACTGCTTGCAATAGCTGTACTTCGGTTTTACAGCATTAATGCCGCCAATGGATGCAAAATGTTTTTTTTAAAAAGGAGTAAGTCATTTCGAGGAAATTCTAGGCGCCATTAAAATTTTGCATTCAGTGGAGTTTCAATTGGGTTTGAACAATTAGCTGCAAATTTTAATTATGCCCTTGTTCAACTTACCATAGGATTTTTCAGTGACCAACAGCAAATCAATCCTCCTCTCTGTTCCTTGTATCCAAATTGCCCATAACCCACTGCCAGGAGGTCCTGTATGTCAACACAACAAAATCATTTACTCTCTTCACAATATATATTTATAATGAAGTTATTCTAAAAATTAACATTATAAATAAGTAAAGTGACTGAACAAAATACTTCAACGAAAGCAAAATACTGCAAATCCTGGAAATCTGAAATAAAAACAAAATGCTGGAATACTCAGCAGGTCAGGCAGCATCTGTGAAACACTGAGTCCAACAATTTCAGAACATAACCTGTGCCCCTATTTTTTCGGATAGCAGCTGTTGCTGATGATTCCTATATTCCCATTTACACTTTCTCCAGACCAATCTTTTGTTTCTTTACTTGTCCCACTACCATCTCCTTTCGCCTTGCACCATCATCTCCTCGTCATTTAATCTCTCCTGCCTTTCACCCTATCACAGACCTTCCCTTTTGTTCTTTCCTCCCCTCCCCCTTTCTCTGGCTCTGTACTTGCTTAAAACCTGTTACATTTCTAACCTTTCCCAGTTCTGATGCAACGTCATCGACCTAAAATGGCAACTCTGTTCCTCTCTCCAGAGGCTGCCCGACCTGCTGAGTAGTTCCAAAATACTTCAACAGTTGTCTATTCAGTGTCAATTTACTAGAGGTTCAGTCCACTAACCTGCAGTTTGATAATGCAGTGGCAAAATAAAAACTTCAATAACAAATCAATGCAATCATCAGAACTCACATTCTATTGAACAGTTAAAAGTACAACTCTTACAACATGAATACCAGTTAACCCTTTTTGTTTTATAAATGAATCGAATTACTTAACAGGGATTTGATCTTTTCAGATCAGTTTGATGTATTCTCAATTATTTTCTGAAATATTAGTTTAGTAATGCTGTTAAGTCCATTTCAAAGGGTGACTTAAAGAAGCACAAAAGACAACAAATGTAGAAATAATGAGAAAATAGTTTGCCACTTTTAAATTCAATGACAAGTGGATTATAATACAGTGGGGTATTATGAGTGAACTACTATGGCCTAGAAATTCGATTGCACGTGCCCATTTGTCAAGTGTAAAACAGGTGCTTAAGGGTCCAATATAGCGGGCGGTGCAAGCTCGTCTCGTGCCAGAAGTCTGCCGCCCACCATATTGGATCAAGCTGTTCCTTCCATAGGTGCATACCGGAATGATTCAGGTAGTTCATTGTAATACTTAAACAACCACTTGTATTTAGATAGCGCCTTTAACGTAGTAAAAGGTCCCAAGGTGCTTCACAGGAGTGTTATAGGACAAAATTTGACATGAGCCACATAAGGGGAAATTAGGGCAGATGCTTGGTCAAAGAGGTAGGTTTTAAGGGACGTGTTAAAGGACGAAAGAGGGTAGAGAGGCGGAGAGGTTTAGGCAGGGAATTTCAGAACTTAGGGCCTAGGTAGCTGAAGGCACGGCCACCAATGAGCAATTAAAATCTGGGCTGCTCAAGAGGCCAGAATTATAGGAGAGCAATATCTTGGGGGGGGGGCGGGGGGGGGGGGTTTGTGGGGCTTGAGGAGATTACAGAGATAGGGAGGGGCGAGGCCATGGAGGGATTTGAAATTAAGGATGAGAAATTTAAAATCAAGGCATTACTTAACTGGGTGCCAATGTAGGTCAGCGAGCATAGGGGTGATGGGTGACCAGGACTTGGTGTAAGTTAGGACACAGGCAACCGAGTTAGGAAACCGAGTTTTGGATGACCTCAAGTTTACGCAGGGTAGAATGTGGGAGGCCAGCCAGGAGTGCATTGGAATAATCAAGTCTGGAGGTAACAAAGGCATAGATGAGGGTTTCGGCAGCAGATGAGCTGAGGCAGGGACAAAGCCGGGCGATGTTAAGGAGGTGGAAAATGGTGATCTTGGTTATGGTGTGGATATGTGGTCGGATGCTTAGTTCAAGGTCAAATATGACACCAAGGTTGCAAACAGTCTGGCTCAGCCTTAGACAAATGCTAGGGAGAGGGATGCAAGGGTCGCTGAATGGAGTTTGTGGCGGGAACAGAAGACTATGGCTTTGGTCTTCCCAATATCTAAATTGGTGTCCTACGCTGATTGTAGGATCATTTGTGAAATTGGTCTGCCCCCACACCTGACGCACAATCTAATAAATTCACCCAGCAACTCATAGTGCTAACAGCCAGCAAGGACCCTGCAGGAGTGCTATCTAAAGCATACAGGTTGCTAGTTTGTCCTCTTATGCCTGAAATTAAAGAGAGGGACAAGGGTTAGCTTTTTCGTGTGAGAGCATAGAGAGATAAATTGCTACTAAAACAGCTGCATTTGTCATGTGGCGTGTGTAGAGTGAGAAACCCAACATAATTGTGGGAGCACCTTCAGCACACAGACTGCAGCGGTTCAAGAAGAAGGTCGACCACCACCTTCTCAAGGGCAACTAGGGATGGGTAATAAATGCTAGGTTTGCCAGCAATACCCACATTCTGTGAATGAATTAACAAAAGATGGCAGTTACAAGAGAAAAAGTTGATGGGGTATAAAGAGACCCGGCACAGCATCTCCTCCAGCGTGGTCACTCTTCAAATGGGAAGAGGGTGTCTGCTGTCTCATGTTGTGTGCGACCTTCTCCTGCAGGGAAGAAGGGAGTGTGTTAGTAGCAGCCTTGTGAGCTCTTTTGAGATTGTGCTGGTCATGGTTGAAAGTGAAGATGTTGTGTGCAAGATGTGAAGTGTGGGGAAGTAAGGATTGCAATAGTGGTGAGAGTAGGAGGTGCAGTGTCTAAGTAGGGGGAGAAAGAGGTGGAGTAAAATGTGGTGCAGTGACCATAGGAGAGCGAATGAAAGCGCGGGAGGGGACTGTTGTGAGTAGTGGAGCTACAGGTGGTGCAGGTGTGAGGAGGGAGTAGTTGAAGTGAGCAGTAGGATTCTTACCTTGACAACTCTGCTGACATCATTAACTTTCTTTCAGCTTTGTAGCTACGTCCTGGGAGCTAAGCTTCTTGATTTGACCTCCTCAGTGACCTCTTCTCACTGGTGATGGGGGGGGTTGGCTGGACAGAATTTTGAAGGGGAACATGATCTCCCTCCTCTGCCGTCTGAATCAGGGCCTCCAAAACACCATCAAAGAACCTGGGGGCCCATCCTACATTTCTCTTTTCACAAGCATTCCTTCCTGTCAGCACCTTTCCTTGCAAGGGGTTCTCTCTTATTTGGAAGGAGGAGAGAGCATGCCAGGAGATCTCAGAGATGCCGTAATCATGACCATCTTCAAAAATGGGACAAGTTTGACTGCAGCAAGTACAGAGGAATCTCCCTGCTGTCGGCCACTGGGAAAGTCATCACAAGAATTCTCAATTGTCTTCTCCATGAAGAGCTCCTCCCAGAGTCACAATGCAGATTCTGTCCACCAAGGGGTACCATGGATATGATCTTCACTGCATGACAACTACAAGAGAAATGCAGGGAACAGCACTATGGCTTTCTTTCACCTCACAAAGGCCTTTGACACTGTTAACCGTGAGGGACTATGAAGCGTCCTCCTCAGTTTCGGCTGCCTCAAAAAGGTTGTCACCGGCCTCCGTCTGCTCCATGATGACATGCAAGTGGTGATCCTGTCCAACGGATCCACCACAGACCCAATCCACATCTGGACCGGGATCAAGTAGAGCTGCGTCATCACACCAACATTCTTCTCGATCTTCCTTGCTGCAGTGCTCCATCTCATGATCAACAAACTGGAGTGGAACTAAACTATAGAACCAATGGGAACCTGTTCAACCTACGTCACCTCCAGGCTAGATCCAAGGTCGGCCCATTCTCTGTCATCAAACTATAGCACGCCGACGACGCTTATGTCTGCGCACACTCAGAGGCCGAGCTCCAAGCCATCGTCAACACCTTCACCGGTAGGCGTACACAAGCATGGGCCTTACGGTAAACATCCGTAAGGCAAAGGTCCTCCACCAACCTGACCTCACCACACAGCACTGCCCGCCAGTCATCAAAATCCACAGCTCGGCCTTGGACAATGTGGACCATTTTCCATACCTCGGGAGTCTACTATCAGCAAGAGCAGACATCGATGACTAGGTCCAACACCGCCTCCAGTGTGCCAGCGCAGCCTTCGGTCGCCTGAGGAAGAGAGTGTTTGAAGACAAGAACCTCAAATCTGGCACCAAGCTCAAGGTCTACAGGGCAGTAGTGATACCTGCCCTCCTATATGGCTCAGAGACATGGACTATATACAGCAGACACCTTAAAGCACTGGAGAAGTATCACCAGCACTGCCTCCGCAAGATCCTGCAAATCCACTGGAAGAATAGACGCACCAACGTCAGAGTTCTCACCCAGGCCAACATCCCCAGCATCGAAGCACTGACCACACTTGACCAGCTCCGTTGGGCAGGCCACATTGTCCGCATGCCCGACACGAGACTCCCTAAGCAAGTGCTCTACTCGAAACCCCTACACAACAAGTGAGCCCCAGGTGGGCAGAGGAAACGCTTCAAGGACACCCTCAAAGCCTCGTTGATAGTGTAACATCCCCACCGGCACCTGGGAATCCCTGGTCCAAGACCGCCCAATGAGGAGGAAGAGCATCCAGGAAGGCGCTGAGCACCTCAAGTCTCGTCGCCGAGAGCATGCAGAAACCAAGCGCAGACAGAGGAAGGAGCGTGCATCAAACCAGGCTCCCCATCCACCCTTTCCTTCAACCAGTGTCTGCTCCATCTGTTACAGAGACTGTAATTTCCGCATTGGACTGTACAGCCACCTGAGAACTCATTTTTAGAGTGGAAGTTAGTCTTCCTCGATTTCGAGGGACTGCCTATGATGATGATTTTAAGCGGGGCAGGCTGCCTTTAAGTGAATTCCCCCTCCCCCCACTCCCAAATGGCACATAGCCAATAAGCAGTGTGAGTAGTGCTGGCTGCACGGTTGACCCATTATAACGAGCTGCCAGCAACAATTTCACATGGTCCCCATGTCCACGTAAATAGGCGCGCGCAATGCGCGTCCTGCCCCTGCAGCCCGTTTTCTGGCACGATCGAATTTCTAGGTCATCATTTTAACACATCTATTACATCCATTTAACACCATTTCTGCATTAGTTAAATTTAGTAACGATTTATTTTGTTGTCGTCCTAGGTTTGCTCACCAAGTTGTGTTTGTTCCAGACCATACAGCTAACATTGCGTCCCTTGGTGAGACTACAGGTAAAAGACCAGAGCGGTTGTAATTTTGGACTCATGATTTCCAACAACGTTATGGTGTCTATCACCTCTTCCTCACAGTTAGATGTTTCATTTGGATCTAGGTAATAGCGAGAGTTAAATATTAGGATACAGTAGACGTTTCCTAATGAGAAAATAAAAAAAATGTGAATGCTGAAAATCTGAATTTTAAAACATGTGGGTAATGCATAGAAGGTCACTCAGCATCTCAGGTGGAACCTTTCATCAGAGCAGTTCTAATGAGGGGTCACACCTGAAACAGTAACCTAGTTTAAGATGCTTCATTAAGATGATTCCCAGTATTTTCTTATTTCCTTTCTTAATTGACTCTTTGGGAGCACTACTTTTGAAATCTGCTTCGACTCCCGAAATGATGGCCCTGAATTTGTGGTCAGAGGCTTCCCACAGGGAAATGCCTCCAATCTGCAAATAAAATGCCTGTGCACCTGGTGTTCTGGGAGGTACGGAGATTCGCTGTCCTGGGCCTCTCCAGATACCCGCGGGTAGAGGCCCATGTATCTCAGCGGCGCACGCAAGAATCAGAAGATTCTTGACAGATTGCATGTTGTGGGTTTTTACGCATGCGCTTCGCGTGTGAAAACCCAGAGCTTGCGCAGCCCCTACGGGTGCGCGGGGCCGCAAATTACAGCCCGACGTGATGCACCATATGATGCTTTCAGATTCACGCCCAACGACGCCAGCTGTTTCAATTTTCTACCAGTTATTTAATTTTTGTTACAACATAATTTCTGAAAGGCCATTGTTATGAAAGCACAAATCAATTAGTTTGACAATTATGTTCTATGGTCCTCCACTATGCTGTGTAACTGCATCACAGTGCAACAACTCTATCAAGGAGCACCCAGCAGCCTTCTACCATGGTAAGCCCCAGAGTGAAATTTATGGAATAAACAGTTCAATTATGTTTATACAGTTAGAACTGAAGTAACAGATTTTTTTTCTCTTTTATTTACAGGCTTAAACAATTAAATAAATCTTTTCATGCTGTTCATTTCACCAAAATTTTCTTTAACTTTACACACAAAGGAAAATAAATCCCAGATTGCACGTTTCTCTAGAAACTTCAGGCTGCTAATTCCGTTGGAGCATAGTAGGCTGAGGAGAATAATATTGACAGGGTGACAATTGTTCCTTGAATTCAGATTTATCTAACCAAATAAAATTGGGCAATGCAAGAGAGGCAGAATTAAAAAAATTGTTTTATAATAAGTAGGGAAAGTTTAGAATAAGCAGCATTGAGTAGAATACCAAGCTAAAAACATAAAACCATTCATTTTTTGGTTTCAAATTTATTGGAATGACTTGATTATTGGCATTTAATCAAAACCCTCCATGGCCTCGCTCCTCCCTTTGCACTCTCCTCCAGCCCTACAATCCTCCGAGATCTCTGCACCCCTCCAATTCTGGCCTCTTGCACATCTGCGATTTTAATCACTCTAAGGTGGCCGTAAGCTCTAGGATTCCCTCTCTAAACTTCTCCGCCTCTCTTTCTTCCTTTAAGACGCTCCTTAAAATCTACCTCTTTGACCAAGCTTTTTGTCACCTGTCCTAATATCTCCTTATGTGGCTCAGTGTCTAATTTTGTTTGGTAATGCTCCTGTGAAGCGCCTTGGAACATTTTACTATGTTAAAGGTGCTATATAAATGCAAATTGTTGTTGTTATATATATATATTGAAAGCAAGTACATAAACTCTCGTTCAGTGGGAAAGTGCTTCGGTTATCTACAAGTTTAAGAAATTTCTATAGTCATTCCTTATCGTAATGCATTATAACATATCTGCCTGGACTGCTTTTTTTACAAATAAAATACAGACCTAATTTTAACTCTGGCTGTAACTCATTTATGTACAAAATTCTGTGATTGTTTAAATCATGTCATTTGTTTGTGCCCAGATTGCACGTCTCTCTGGAGACTCCAGGCCGCTAATTCCACTGGAGCATAGTAGACGGAGGAGATTTAATAAAGGTTTTTAAAATTATGATGGGTTTTGCTAGTGTTGCAGAATCAGTGTTGAGTGGTCATGAATTTAAAATCGTCATTAAGAGAGGTGAGAAGAGAGGACAGGAGAAAATTCATTATAAGAGTTGTTTGAACATTGAAGTATTTAAGGCAGAGGCCACTGCACCTTTCAAGGGAAGACCAGATAAACATTTGAAGTACAGGATGAAACAGAGCTAGGAAATAGAGCAGGTTGTGGGATTAGTTTTGGCTTGCTTGAGCAAAGAGCTGGCAGACATGATGAGGTGAATGACCTCTTTCCTTGTTGTAGATTTCTACGCTTTTACGGTCCTTAAACAGTTATAACTTACCAGGTAATATTGGTAGTTGTCGATAAGCAGCAAGTTTCGGCTGGAAAATGTTCTCCATAATGACACGTTCCATAATGAATAAATCTTGCTTTAGTTTCTCATTTTTCAGGAGTTCTTCTGGGTCATGATCTAATTCTTCAATCCCTTGGACAGTGATAATACTGTCCGACTCCCCCGAAGAGGTGGATCGACTTTCTGTAATCACAGCAGATTTTTAATTGTCAAACTATAATTTTTAATATACAGTACATAATTATTTTTTTTAAAACCTTTTAAAAAATGTAGTAGACAGATCGGTTCAGTCACTGGCCGCGGTGCTTCATGCAATGTGCCTGGTCCTCTGTCCCTTCTCCAGCTCATCCATAATAATCAAGAAGAGGGGAATGGCCAGTGACTAGGTCATTAAAATGCTTTCACCTTTCTAACATGTAGAAAGAGGTGGTGGTCTTGAAAGTAATTGCCTTCAGACACTAATAGGACTCTGGATGGCAAGACTGGCAACAAAAGACTACCAACATTGAGAGAATAGGAAAGCAAACTCTTAAGGACATTTTCCAGACTGGGATGAGGCCCCACAGCTCTAATGGTCATTTTCTGACCTTCCAGGCTGAATTATGTGAGGGCCATAAACCATGTAAATATCAGATCACCCATGTCATTATTTTTCAGTCTAACTGGCTGCAGCACAAATAATGGCATAAATCCAGCAGATTAGCAGTCGCCGTTCACTGCAATGGTGGACTGAGCGTCAATAGCAAACTTTTATCAGTTTATCCGAGACTATCAGTAAAGTGGCGCAAATGTCCCAGCAAATTAAGGCGCAGCGCACATAATGGTATAACTCACTTAATTCATTATTTCCAGGAACTTTTATAGATGGCGTATGCTGTTAAGGCTATGGTGAGATTTCCAGTGAATCCAGGTCCAATTTCTCAGTAATCTGCCACAAATTACATTCAAGTAATGTAGTAATGATGAACTATAAAATCACAAGTTTTGCTTATAAAATTTTCTTCTTCTTCTTAGGCAGTCCCTTGGAGTCGAAGATGACTTGCTTCCACACTAATAGGAGTTCTCAGGTGATTGATGAGTCCAATGCGGGACCTACAGTCTCTATTGCAGGTGGGGCAGGCGATGGTTGAAGAGACGGATGGGTGGGGTGCTTGGGTTGTCGTGTGCTCCTTCCACTTGGCTTCCACTTGCTCCAGCGAAGAGACTCGAGGTGTTCGGTGCCTTCCTGGATACTTCGCCTTCACTTTGAGCGGTCTTGAACCAAGGATTCCCAGGTGTTGGTGGGGATGTTGCACTTTTTCAAGGAGGCTTTGAAGGTGTCCTTGAAGTGTTTCCTCTGCTCACCTGGGACTTGCATGCCGTGTCGGAGCTCTGAGTAGAGCGCTTGTTTTGGGAGTCTAGTATCGGGCCTGCAGACGATGTGGCCCGTCCATTGGAGCTGATCATTGCTTCAAATGCTGGAGATGTTGGCCTGAGTGAGAATACTGATGTTGGTGCACCTATCCTACTAATGGATTTGCAGGATTTTGCAGAGGCAACGTTGGTGGTACTTCTCCAGTGCTTTGAGGTGCCTGCTGTACTTAGTCCATGTCTCTGAAGCATATGGGAGGGCGTGTATCACTACTGCTCTGTAGACCATAAGCTTGGTGCCGGGTTTGAGGTCCTGGTCTTCAAACACTCTTCTTCAGGCGACCGAAGGCTGCACTGGTACACTGAAGGCGCTGTTGGACTTCGGCATCGATGTCTGCCCTTGGTGACTGTAGGCTCCTGAGGTATGGAAAATGGTCCACGTTGTCCAAGGCCTCATCATGGATCTTGATAATCGGGGGGCAGTACTGTGTGGCGGGAGCAGGTTGGTAGAGGACCTTTGTCTTACGGATGTTTAGTGTAAGACTCATACTCTCGTACGCTTCGGTAAAGGTGTTGACGATGGTTTGAAATTCGACCTCCGAATGTGCGCAAACACGAGCATTGTTTGCATACTGTAATTCAATGACAGAGGATGGGACAACCTTGGATCTGGATGGGAGGCGACGGAGGTTGAACAAATTCCCATCTGTTCTATAGATTAGCTCCACTCCAGCGAAGAGCTTTTTGAGGGTGAGATGGAGCATTGCAGCAAGGAAGATCGAGAAGAGCATTGGTGCGATGATACAGCCTTGCTTGACCCCGGTCCGCATGTGTATTGGGTCTGTGATGGATCCGTTGGTCAGTATCACGGCTTGCATGTCATCATGAAGCAGATAGAGGATGGTGACAAACTTTTGAGTGCAGCTGAATTTGAGGAGGACACTCCATAATCCCTCATGGTTGACAATGTCGAAGTCCTTTGAGAGGTCAAAGAAGGCCATGTACAGAGGTTGGTACCACTCCCTGCATTTCTCTTGAATTTGACACGCGGTGAAGATCATGTCTTAGTGGGCGGAATCCGCATTGCGACTCTGGGAGGAGCTCTTCGTCCACTGGGAAAAGGCGATTGAGGAGGATTCTTGCAATTACCTTTCCTGTGGCAGACAGCAGGGAAACTCCTCTGTAATTACCGCAATCGGACACGTACCGCATTCTTGAACTGAAAACAGCAACACAACTCGAGAGCAAGAAAGCAGCTCTTTAGACGAGGTCCAACTTAAAACTCGCGACCTAAAGAACAGATGGTGGTTGGAAAAAGCATAGGAGATCCAGCAACTAGTCGACAACCACAATGTGCGTGTATTTTTTAAGTGCAGTCAAGACCACCTACGGCCCAAGCACCCAAGGTCCTACCCCACTGAGGGCCAAGAATGGAGTGATACTCATTAAGGACAAACAGGCAGTCAGTGCCCGCTGGATAGGAGCACTTCGAAGATCTTCTTAACCGAGACTCTGTCTTCGACGCGAGTGTCCTCGACTCCATCCCGCAGCATGCTACCCACCACATCAGCACAAGTCCAGCCCGGCATGAGGTTGAAAAGACCATTCGACAACTGAAGAACAACAAGGACCTCAGGAGCAGATGGAATCCCTGCCAAAGCACTAAAGCATGGCGGAGAAGCATTATTGCCACAAATCCATGAACTAATTTCTCTTATTTGGAAGGAGGAGAGCATGCCAGTGGATCTCAGAAATACTGTAATCATGACCATCAAGAAAGGTGGCAAGTCTGAGTATTAAATTTTACAGACAACAACACAACAGGTCAGACTTAATTTCTTTTAGTGTATGAGATCTATCTCAGACAAAACATTTCTCCCCTCTTTTTTTCGATTCACTACTCCCCAGAAGTTCAATAGATAACTGAGAATGCCAGCCACTGCTTCTGCCAGGTGGTGCTGGTTTTTGCAGCATATGCACAGAGCTCCACTTACTGGTTGCCAAAAGTTGGTTAAATGTTGGAGGAAGTTGATGAGATCACTGGCTGTCTGCTAACCTTATAAAGATTCAAAATTAAGTTGAAGGGGTAGATTTTCTGCAGGGGGTCCCTACTGTAACTACAGTGGAAGATCTGCGAAGAACTGGAGATAAGTCATTCCTTTAGGGTTTTCGTCAATTTTACAACAATGTTACGGCGGATGATTGGGAGTATCCGTACAAAAATTACTGGTGGAATTCTTTAAGCTTGGCTTTGCACCAGACTGTGGTATGAGACTACTTCTTGATTTCCCTACAATCCAGTTAGATTGCCAATCTCAATCCCCAGTTCAACTACTTGTTTTGCATTGATGCATATCCAAAAGTGATTTGCATTGACAGGAAAATGGTATAACAGTAACTCATAGGTTTCCTTGTCTTTGTGGGTTTTTAAATAATTAAGCCCTAAATAAAAAATGGTGCATTATATTATAGAAACGAAATGGTGGCTGACTGGGAGTAATTATAATGAAAATAATCTCATATCATGGTTCAGATGTAAACTAACTTTTCCACCTACACTGTCATAACCAGTTTATAATTCAGTTTGCTGTTTATAGAAGAATAGAAAATAGGTGCAGGAGTAGGCCATTCGGGCTTTTGAGCCTGCACCACCATTCAATATGATCATGGCTGATCATGCAACTTCAGTACCCCATTCCTGCCTTCTCTCCATACCCCTTGATCCCTTTAGCCGTAAGGGCCACATCTAATTCTCTTTTGAATATATCTAACAAACTGGCCTCAACAACTTTCTGTGGTAGAGAATTCCACAGGTTCACAATTCTCTGAGTGAGGAAGTTTCTCCTCATCTCGGTCCTAAATAGCTTACCCCTTATCCTTAGACTGTGACCCCTGGTTCTGGACTTCCCCAACATCGGGAACATTCTACCTGCATCTAACCTGTCCAATCCCGTCAGAATTTTATATGTTTCTATGAGGTCCCCTCTCATTCTTTTAAATTCCAGTGAATATAAGCCTAGTTGATCCAGTCTTTTTTCATATGTCAGTCCAGCCATCCCGGGAATCAGTCTGGTGAACCTTCGCTGCACTCCCTCAATAGCAAGAATGTCCTTCCTGATTAGGAGACCAAAACTGTACGCAATATTCAAGGTGTGGCCTCACCAAGGCCCTGTACAACTGCAGTAAGACCTCCCTGGTCCTATACTCAAATCCTCTCGCTATGAAGGCCAACATGCCATTTGCCAACTTTCAATGGCTGATGTACCATAACACCCAGGTCTCGTTGCACCTCCCCTTTTCCCAATCTGTCACCATTCAGATAATATTCTGCCTTCCTGTTTTTGCCACCAAAGTGGATAACCTCACATTTATCCACATTATACTGCATCTGCCAGGCATTTGTCCACTCACCTAACCTGCCCAAGTCACCCTGCAGCTTCTTAGCATCCTCCTCACAGCTCACACTGCCACCCAGCTTAGTGTCATCTGCAAACTTGGGAGATATTACATTCAATTCCTTCGTCTAAATCATTAATGTATATTGCAAATAGCTGGGGTCCCAGCACTGAACTTTGCGGTACCCCACCAGTCACTGCCTGCCATTCTGAAAAGGACCCGTTTATTCCTACTCTTTGCTTCCTGTCTGCCAACCAGCTGCCGTGAACATAAAAACTGACTGCAAAAGCTTCTATAGATATGTGAAGAGAAAAAATTAGTGAAGACAAACGTCAGTCAGATTCAGGTGAATTTATAATGGGGAACAAAGAAATGGCAGACCAGTTGAACAAATACTTTGGTGGTTCTGTCTTCATGAAGGAAGACACAAATAATCTTCCGGAAGTACTAGGGGACCAAGGGTCTAGTGAGAAGGAGAAACTGAAGGATATCCTTATTAGGCGAGAAATTGTGTTAGGGAAATTGATGGGATTGAAGGCCGATAAATCCCCGGGGCCTGATAGTCTGCATCCCAGAGTACTTAGAGAAGTGGCCCTAGAAATAATGGATGTATTGGTGATCATTTTCCAACAGTCCATCAACTCTGGATCAGTTCCTATGGACTGGAGGGTAGCTAATGTAACACCACTTTTTAAAAAAGGAGGGAGAGAGAAAACGGGTAATTATAATTATTAGCCTGACATCAGTAGTGGGGAAAATGTTGGAATCAATTATTAAAGATGAAATAACAGTGCATTTGGAAAGCAGTGACAGGATCGGTCCACGTCAGCATGGATTTATGAAAGGGAAATCATGCTTGACAAATCTTCTGGAGTTTTTTGAGGATGTAACTAAGAGTGGTCAAGGGAGAACCAGTGGATGTGGTGTATTTGGACTTTCAAAAGGCTTTTGACAAGGTTCCACACAAGAGATTGGCATGCAAAATTAAAGCACATGGTATTTAGGGTAATGTACTGACGTGGATAGAGAACTGGTTGGCAGACAGGAAGCAGAGAGTCGGGATAAACGGGTCCTTTTCAGAATGGCAGGCAGTGACTAGTGGGGTGCTGCAGAGCTCAGTGCTGGGACCCCAGCTCTTTACAATACACATTAATGATTTGGATGAAGGAATTGAGTGTAATATCTCCAAGTTTGCAGATGACACTAAACTGGGTGGTGATGTGAGCTGTGAGGAGGACGCTAAGAGGCTGCAGAGTGACTTGGACAGGTTAGGTGAGTGGGCAAATGCATGGCAGATGCAGTATAATATGGATAAATGTGAGATTATCCACTTTGGGGGCAAAAACACAAAGGCAGAATATTATCTGAATGGCGGCAGATTAGGAAAAGGGGAGGTGCAACGAGACCTAGGTGTCATGGTACATTAGTCATTGAAAGTTGCCATGCAGGTACAGCAGACGGTGAAGAAGGCAAATGGTATATTGGCCTTCATAGCTAGGGAATTTGAGTATAGGAGCAGGGAGGTCTTACTGCAGTTGTACAGGGCCTTGGTGAGGCCTCACCTGGAATATGTCTTCAGTTTTGGTCTCCTAATCTGAGGAAGGACATTCTTTCTATTGAGGGAGTGCAGCGAAGGTTCACCAGACTGATTCCCGGGATGGCTGGACTGATATATGAGGAGAGACTGGATCGACTGGGCCTTTATTCACTGGAGTTTCGAAGGATGAAAGGGGACCTCATAGAAACATATAAAATTCTGACAGGACTGGATGCAGGAAGAATGTTCCCAATGGTGGGGAAGTCCAGAACGAGGGGACACAGTCTAAGGATAAGGAGTAAGCTATTTAGGACTGAGATGAGGAGAAACTTCTTCACTCAGAGAGTTGTTAACCTGTGGAATTCCCTGCCGTGGAGAGTTGTTGATGCCAGTTCATTGGATATATTCAAGAGGGAGTTATATATGGCCCTTACGGTTAAAGGGATCAAGGGGTATGGAGAGAAAGCAGGAAAGGTGTACTGAGGTGGATGATCAGCCATGATCTTATTGAATGGTGGTGCAGGCTCGAAGGGCCGAATGGCCTACTCCTGCACCTATTTCCTATGTTTCTATGTTTCACTAACCACGTCAATACATTACCCCCAATACCATGTGCTTTAATTTTGCACGCTAATCTCTTGTAGAAACAGTTTTGGTGTTGTTTTGAAATGATCTCTCTTCAGTAGACAGTACTATTTTAGATACTTACCTAACCCCATCGAACTTAGAGCTGATAAAGTTCGAAGGACAGTTTTGTCAAAATTAATTTGTGCCGGAGACAAATTATTTTGCTGCTTCAGTTGATCGGAGGAAGTATCTTCGTGCAATTCCCCTTGTTTAAAGCTATCGTACATGTCCCATGTTGTTGCCATAACACCTAGAAAGCAAAAAGAACAAGCAGTAATAGTTTTTCAAGCTTTTATTTGGATATTTCAACTAGTTTTTCTAACTGTGGCAAGAGTTTTTAGCCTCCAGCAGAAATAATGGGGGGATTATTTTAACTGGGAGAGGGTTTTAGCATGAGTGGGAGGGTGCGGGGTGAGCGACAAACCCACCCAATTGCATCAGTTTGAAGCCCAGACTAGTTTAATTTCCAGATCTCATTTGTATATGATTGACGACTGCCCACCTGATCACATTGGGAATGGGCAGCCTGTCCACTTTCTGGACAGAATTTCCAATGGTACTCCAGAAGCCTATTTAAAATGTGAATGTACCTCTTGAAGGGAGGTTGCATTCATTTTTAGCAAATTTGTTTTGTGAGCAAAGAAAGGCTGCACTCTGAATTCAATGCAGATGGTGAGGTTGGCGGCTTATCTGAGCATGGTCTGACTATTACTTGTACCCTTTCATGTATCTCAAAAAAAATCGCACATTCACCCAGCTTGATAACTTCAAGCTGCATTGTGAAGCCTCACACCTGCTACTATCTAGCCTGTTAGTGCCCTGCAAATTCTTGTTTCTTTATTCTTTCCTCTAGGTAATTTTCAGCAGCAAGACTGTCCTGAAGATACTTCAGAAGAGGATTGTCCTCGTGAGGAAACACCGTCACATGATCTAATCCTCCCAAGCACCAGCACAGAGATTCGTTAGACTGTGAGTTAGAGGGGTCTGCACTTGGTGAACCAACTAGGACAAGTGAGCAGATAGTGGTGCCAAGGACAGCCCAGGAGACAAATCACTGGAGGACAAAGTCATCTCCCAGCTTTCCTCACCATGACAGAGATACTGACCTCAGGGGTCGAACCTTGAAAAGAAAACTGCTTTCATCTGGCGGGTACCTCAGCCACCTAAAATAAAGTGTGCGGTTAAAATGGCAGTGGGTAGGAATTGAGCGAGAACACAGCGGTAAGTACGCAACCCATTTTAACTGTGTGCCCACCCCATTTTTTGAACCAGTAGGGTTTTTAAATGAGAAAATGACTGCTTTCATAGTCATTTTATAGTGCTAGCCCACGAATGATCAGTATTACTGAAATCAGTATCACAACTTGCCATGGTTGGACTTTGTTTTAAAACCTATGAGTCAATCATCCATAGCATTAAGACCAAGTGCAGTATTCAGGTTAAGTAGGGTTAGAGAGCAGGGATATAACGGGATCAAGGCGATGGAGGGGAAAGGAGTAGGAGGTGGTGGAACGAGGGAGAAGAAGGGAGGTGGAGGAAGAGAGGGGTGGGCAGTGATAGAGGAGGAAGAAGGAGTGATGGGGAAATGGAAACATTGGAAGGGTGGGGAGAAAGAATGCTTCACATTCTGCTTTGCTGCTCATCAAACACTCAGCAGGTGGGTCTTGGCATTAGTGGACTAGCATACCCTTGGAGGGCCAGGTGGACTCCTGGTGTGAGGATGAAGAAAAAATTGGGTCGACCAGTGGTCAGTGAAGAAGTTAGAGCAACAGCAACTTGCATTCATATAGCACCTTTAACATCGTAAAAGTCCCAAGGCGCTTCACAGGAACGTTAACAGACAAGATTTGGCACCGAACCTCATAAGGAGATATTAGGACAGGTGACCAAAAACCTGGTCAAAGAGGTAGGTTGTAATCAGTATTCCAAAGAGGGAGAGAGAGAGGTGGAGAGGTTTAGGGAGGGAATTCCAGAGCTTAGGGACTAGATAGTTGAAGGCATGGCTGCCAATGGTGGAGAAAAGGAAATCTGGGATGGACAATAGACCAAGTGATTCATTGGATGTGAAGCACTCAGCGACATACTAAGGATGTGATAAGATGTTCTATAAATTGTACTACATCTCATTTATATAAATTGGTTATACATAGGTTGCCAAACTAGGACTTGTATAGTAGATCCTAGGGCAAGTGCAAGGACATCAGATTTCTATGACGTCCAACCAGTCCCCATCCACCACCATCCTCCTCTGCCTGGCTGAACTTGTTCTCACATTGAACAACTTCTCCTTTGACTCCACTTACTTCATCCAAATAAAAGGCGTTGCTATGGGAACCCATATAGATCCTAGCTATGCCTGCTTTTTCATGGGATATGTGGACCATTCTTCATTCCAGTCCTACTCAGGTCCCGTCTCTCACCTCTTTTTCCGATACATTGATGACTGTATCGGTGTCGTTTCTTGCTCTCGCCCTGATCTGGAAAATCACCTTTATTTCCAATTTCCAGTTTTCCCTCATCTTCACATGGTCCATCTCTGACTCTTCCCTACATCGACTTCTCTGTCTCCATTTCTAGGGATAGGCTATCAACCAATATCCACTATAAGACCACTGACTCTCACAGCTACCTTGATTACACTTCCTCCAACCCAGCTCCCCATAAAGACTCTATTCCATTCTCCCAGTTTTGCTGTCTCCGTCGCATCGGTTCGGACAATGCCACCTTCCACACCAATGCATCGATATGTCTTCCTTTATCCTCAAATGAGGATTCCCCGCCACCGTGGTTGACAGGTCCCTCAACCAAGTCTGTTCTATTTCCCGCACTTCTGTTCTCACTCCTTCCCTTCCCTCCCAGAACCACGATAGGGTTCCCCTTGTCCTCACCTTTCACCCCACCAGCCTCCACTTTCAACGAATCATCCTCCACCATTTCTGCCACTTCTAGTGTGATTACACGAGCAACCATTTCTTCCCCTCCCCTCCCATTTCAGCGTTCCAAAGGAACTGTTTCTTTCACGACACCCTGATCCACTCCTCAATTCCCCCAACAACCCCTCCCCTTCCCACGGCACCTTCCCGTGCAAGCGCAGGAGGTGCAACACCTGCCCTTTTACCTCCTCTCTTCCAACCGTCCAGAGTTCCAAATACTCCTTCGAGGTGAAACAACGATTTACTTGTACTTCTTTCAATTTAGTATACTGCATTCGCTGCTTACAATGCGATCACCTGTACATTGTGGAGACCAAATGCAGATTAGATGACTGCTTTGCGGAACAACCTCCATTCAGGCTGCATGCGTAACCCCGACCGTCCAGTCACCTGTCACTTTAATTCTCTGCTCCACTCCCACTCTGACCTCTCTGTCCTCTGGCTTCCTACACTGTTCCAATGAAGCTTAACATAAGCGCAAGAAACAGCACCTCATCTTTCGATTAGATATTTTACAGCCTTCCGGACTCAACATTGAGTTCAACCTCCATTTTTTCTGACGACAGCTGATGCCAATTCTGCTATTCCCACTTACACCTCTTCTAGACCTATCTTTTGTTTCTTTACTTCTCCCACTGCCATCTCCTTCCACCCTGTCACAGACCTTCCCTTTTGTTCTGTCCTCCCCTTCCCGACTTTCCCTGCTTCTGGACTTGCTTAAAACCCGTTACATCTCTAACTTTTTCCAATTCTGACGAAAGGTCATCAACCTGAAACGTTAACTCTGTTTCTTTCTCCACAGATGCTGCCAGACCTGCTGAGTATTTCCAGCATTTTCTATTTTTATTTCAGATTTCCAGCATCTGCAATATTTTGCTTTTGTCATCAGATTTCTTTCGGTTTAGTAGTGGGAAGCCAGACCACTATACTGTGGTGACAAGAAAAGATCTTTCAACAGGGAACCGAGAGTGCAATCTTTAGGGTGCCAGAACCAATGCAGACCACCAATGCAAGTATCACCAAGGGCTGTCTGAGGTTGTGGGGGGGCAGACAATCTCAAAACAGACAGCTAAATTCCAGCTACAGCAGATGGTGATAATGACATTGGGAGCAGAACAGACTGGGGAGATTATTTGGCCTTGCTGAGGTAAAGCTTCTGAGCGAAGTATCAATGGGAGGCTTGTGAGCAGGTCAGCAAGAGATGTCACAGATGTGCAATGGAATAGTCAGATGGCTGAAAGTTTACAATGTTAACAATAAACTGGCTTTCCAATAAATCCTTGGCTGCTCCTAATTTTTTAGGTTTATTAGGTGTATTCTGCTCAAATAATGACATCACTGGATTAGATACAGATAAAAGGAGACAGTCATGCAATGTTAGTTCAGAAACAGCGCCGAAACATAACAACAAATTGCATTTATATAGTGCCTCGACGTAGTAAACTGTCCCAAAGTGCTTCGCAGGAGCGTTATTATACAAAATTTGACACCGGGCCACACAAGGTTTTAAGGAATGTCTTAAAGGAAGAAGGAGCAGTAGAAAGGAGAAGAAGTTTAGGGAGGGAAATCCAGAGTTTTGGGTCTCAGCAGATGAAGGCACGGCCACCAATGGTGGAGCGATTAAAATCAGGATGCGCAAGAGGCCAGAATTGGAAGAGGGCAATGATCTCGGAGGGTTGTAGGGTTGGAGGAGGTTATAGAGAGGGGTGAGGCCATGGAGGGATTTGAAAACAAGAATGTTTAAATTGAGGCATTGTTGAACCGGGAGCCAATGATCAGTGAGCACAGGAGTGATGGGTGAATGGGATTTGATGCAAGTTAGGATACAGGCAGCAGATAAGGTAATTACAGTGGAAACGCCCATCAGAGCATCACCTACAAATGCAATATGTATTGCAAGTACATGTGGACAATTTTAGAATGCATATTCCATAGAGATTAGGTGACATAGGAGTTTTCAATGTATTTTGAAATGGAATGCAGTGACCAATGTTCCCGTTAAGCCCTTAAAGGGACTATGCTCAGAAAAAAAAATAAAGGGAACATTGGCGGTGACCCACCCAGGGATTGTAATACTGTACATAAATTCTGCTTCCCTCACTGGTAAGGCATTCCATGTCCTAATAACCTTCTGCATGAAAATAATTATCCAAACCTCTGTCTTCATTCTTTTAGTGATGATCATAAGTTTATGTCCTTGAGTTACAGATTCAATGACCAGTGGAAATAGTTTGTCCCAATTATCTTATTGAAACCACTCATAATTTTGAATATCACTATCAGATCTCCTCTTAACTTTCGTTGTTCGAATGAAAAGTATCATATAGTCTTGCAGCACAGAAGGAGACCATTCGGCCAGTCATGCCCGTGCCACCTCTTTGAAAGAGTTGTCCAATTTAGTCCCACACCCCAGCTTTTTCTTCATAACCCTGCAATCAGGTCCTCTTCAAGTATTTGTTCAATTGCCTTTTAAAAATTACTATAGAATCTGATTCCACACTTTCAAGTAATGTGTTGTGTTCCAGATATTACAACTCTCTGTGAAGAAAATTTTCCTCATTTCCCCTCTATTTCTTTTGAAAATTATTTTAAATCTAGGGCTCGAAATTCATTATAGCCAAGGAATTGGTGTTGTTAGGACAAATCATGGTGAATTAGCGGCAGGCGAAAATACTCTAGACATCACGCAAAATTCGTCCTCGCTGTCAATAAAATGATTGGAGTCTTCAATCAAGTTGAAAAACCCAAGTTCATTGGTGTTACACTTAAAAGCTGGAACAATATCAGGTGAAGTCTAATCGCAACTCATGATTGCGACACGCTTTTTTCACTACTTAAAGGGGAGGTTCATTGATGCTGCAGCATTGTTGGCTGTGCAGCTGCCTCAACAACCATAAGAAGAAGGACAAGGAGAAGGAGCACATTTACAAATCCTCATGGCAGATTGCCACCCCAGGGAGAGAGCCTGCAGGTTTTCTCATGAAGCTTTGGAGGCATTGGTTGTAGCACTGGAGAGAAGGTGGGCAGTCCTGTACCCACCAACTGCCCTCGCCACAAATCTGCCGCACTATGTGGAGGGAGGTGGCACACCACATCACGGACTGCCTAGCTGGAAGCCCGATTGTACGGCTGCCTCCTCCCTCCCTCCTGTTCCTCGTCTTCTTCCTCCTCATGGTATCATCCTGGTAAACCTCCTCTTTACCCTCTCCAAGGTCTTGACATCCTTCCTAATGCTGGTGCCCAGGATTGTACACAATACTCCAGCTGAGGCCAAACCAGAGACTTGTAATAGTTTAGCATGGCTTTCTTGTTTTTGTATTCAATGCCCCTATTTACAAAGCCAAGTACCCGATATGCTTTCTTAACTGCCTTATTAACTTGACCCATCGCCTTCAAATATTTGTGAATATGCACCCCCAGGTCCCTCCCTCTGTTCTCACACCCCTCTCAAAATAGTACCATTTAGATTATACTGCCACTCCATGTTGTTTCTGCCAAAGTGCATCACTTCACACTTTTCCACATTAAGCTGCATCTTCCATGTGTCTGCCTATTTCAGCAGTCTGTCTATGTTCTCCTAAAGTCTGTTACTATCCTGCTCACTATTTACTACGTTACCAAGTTTTGTATTATCTGCAAACTTCAAAATTGTACTCATTATACCCAAGTCCATGTAATTTATATACAACAAGAACAGCAATGGTTGCAATACCGACCACTGGGGGACCCCACTGCATTACTTCTCCCCAGTATTGAAGCACTGACCACACTCGATCAGCTTCGCTGGGCAGGCCACATAGTTCGCATGCCAGATACGAGACTCCCTAAGCAAATGCTTTATGCGGAGCTCCTTCATGGCAAACGAGCCAAAGGAGGACAGCGGAAACGTTATAAGGACACCCTCAAAGCCTCCCTGGTAAAGTGCGACATCACCACTGACACCTGGGAGTCCCTGGCCGAAGACCACCCGAGGTGGAGAAAGTACATCCGGGAGGGCATTGAGCATGAAGAGGCCAAGCGCAGGCAGCGGAAGGAGCGCGCGGCAAACCAGCCCCACCGACCCCTTCCCTCGACGAATGTCTGTCCCACCTGTAACAGGGTCTCGTATGGACTGTTCAGCCATCAAAGAACTCACTTTGGGAGTGGAAGCAAGTCTTCCTCGATTCCGAGGGACTGCCTATGATGATGATGACTTCTCTCTAGTCAGAAAAATAAGCGTTCACCATTACTCTCTACCTCCTATTCCTTAGCCAAATTATGCACCCAAGTTACCACCATCCCTTTAATACCACGTGCTTCTATTTTACAAATAAGTCTGTTATAAGGTACTTTATCAAATGCCTTTTGAAAGTCCATATATACAACATCTACAAAAGAGCCCTAATTTCTCTAGCCTCTCTTAACTAAGCCTCTTATCCCTGGTATCATCTTAGTGATAGTCTATATGCACAACATCCACTGTGTTTCCTTTTATCAATAGACTTTTATTTCCTCAAAAAACGCTAATAAATTTGTCACATATGACTTGCCTTTTACAAATCCATGTCTTTCTAGATGAATTTTATCCCATATTATGGCCCCCAGAAACTTACCCATTACCGATATTGGACTGATTGGTCGATAGTTGCCTGCATTATCCCTTTTTGACTAGAGATGTTACATTGGCAACTCTACAGTCCTCTGGCACAACTTCCATACCAAGGATGTGTGAAAGTTTGTCGTCTGATGCTCAGCCATTTGCTCCCTGACTTCTTCAAGCATTTTAGGATGTCGTCAGAGGGCGGTGCCTTTTCCACTGAGTTTTACCAATTTTTTTCAGTACTACTTCCTTATTTAGGATATTCCTATCTAATTGCTCCAACTCCTCCTTTTGTAGCTTTTCATTCCCACTACTACACTCTTCTATGAAAAGCAAGGCAAAGTATTCATTTAGTATCACTGTCATTCCTTCATCCTTTATAGCATTTCCTTTTTTACCTCTAATTGGCTCTAGTCTTTCTTTAACTACATTTTTACTTTTCATGCTTATAAACTCCTTTATGTTAACTGTCAGTCTTTCTTCATACATCCACTTCGCTGTTCTAAGCAGTTTTGCTTCCCCCGTATATTTCCTGTATTTGGCTTGATTTTCTTTTGAGTCCAAATTTGTCATTTGCCTCTATATTGCAATATTTTCTAGGAGGGTAAGTTTTTCTGGAGGGCTGGTGTTCATTTGCAATGGTTGGGTGCTGAAAAGTTGGCTCTAATATAAAAAGCACCACTGGGAGGCATTTAAATTAGCTAGGAAAGGGAATATTATAGGTCATACCATGTGTTGTTTCTCTGGAACTGGGGAATGAATGGAAGCCAATAATAATAATAAAAATTGATAGATTTCAATTACAGGAAACAAGGGAGCTGAAATTATGCAGGGGTTCCACAGATCTCCCGTCAAAGATCCCAGAGACACTACAGAAATGAACGTTTCCCATGCATTACGACAGATTACTGATGAAACTCATGTGGAATCTCAGCCCCAAACTTACTTAGAGTGAACCATATAAGGCATGTAACTAATTCTTCGTTTTTAAAAAACTTTTTATTGCCTTTTTGTGGGTTTAATCCTTTTTGGGCCATTTTGAAGTGCAGCACTGATTTTTCATTTTTTGTCGGTACTTACCATTCAGGGGAATTGCCCTCTGACTGGAAACAGCACCATCCCCACCCCGTCCTGCATAGGATGGACATTTCTTTAGGAATTTATCTTGCCCTCAGAGTGCCCAAGGAAGTAAAGCATACACACAATGATCAAAACAGATTAAAGCACACATGTATTTGTTGTGCGAATATGAGTACTGAGATCACATTTCCAATGACGGTGTTTATTACTCATTTTTGATTGAATATTCAAAAATACCATTACCTACATCTGGATGTCCAATTAACCGCATGTAGCTAGTAGCTAATATTTTGGACAACACTGTTCTACAAATATGAGCAGAGACATGTGCATGTGCATGTGCAGTGGACAAAGGCTCAGCATACTTGCTCTTACCCAAGTATGCAGATAATGCCACAGTAACTTGGGCATGTCCAGCAAAGCTCTGTCTTTGCTACTTATGTTTTACGGGGAAATTCTCTCGGAACTTTGCCATCTCAAAAGTCAAGCATCCAAATTTTGCCCATTATTGGAACTACTCTTCAAATGGCAGTAAATGTTACAACTCTCTTTAACTACTGTACCACTGGCTTTTTCAGGACAAAACTGTGCAATTGGATGCAAAGCATCCCCTCAAGCTTTCATACCATCTCAAGCTGTGTCTGGTAACACCATTGCAGAATCTACAAGCTGCATTAGAAAGAAAATATAATAAATGATGCAAATGCCTCCACAAGGGTACAAATAGGCACATAGGGGGAAAAATGTGGGTCATTTGCAACCGGTTGGTGTCTCCGGGGGGGGGGGGGGGGGGGGGCGCTAACGGGGCACAAACGACTTTACACCCAGGCATGGCGCCACAACGAACTCCCACGAAATTCTGCGGGAGTTTAGTGGCGGCGCTAACCAAAAGCGCCCTGCTCCTACTGGTAGCACCCCAGGCCACTGTGCCGCGATGACATCATCACCATGCACAGCGACCCATTTTTGACCCGGAGCAAAAATTCGGTAGCTCCCTGTAAAAGCTGCCACAGGCGATGCCCACGACAGCTTTGCAGGGCATGTACCGGTCAGTAGGCCGCTTGTGGGGCGAAAATTGAAGGGGAGGTGCGGCAGGCAAAAATTTAAAAATGACCGACTTGCATCCTCCTTGATTGCAGATCGTGGGGTCTGTACCATGATCTTGCAGCCCGGCACTCTGCTTGTGTGCCGACTGCTGCCAATGCATCCCGCTCCCTGGTGGTCCAGCAATGCTCCGGTTCCCTCCCGCAGAGTCGACATGAAAGGGGAGAGCCCTGTCTTCCCACCAGCACTACGTGTCCCACCGCGTAGAGCTGGAAACTTTGCCTCTCTTTGTGCTGTGGTCCTGCCCCCGCAAAATATCGTGCTCCATTTCCTCCCGGGGGCTGTAAGCCCAATATAGCTTGTGGGGCGGGACTTCTGCGCCTGGCGCAGGAACTCCTGCCTCATGGGGCAGTACTGAATTTTCGACCAATAATACGAGGGCTAAAACAACTATTCCACAATCTGGACAGATCTGGAAAGTGTACTGTTATACAGTCTGAAAGGTCTCCAAGATGATAGTAGTGGGTTGTATGATGCATAATTAAGCTATCAACGAAGGAGTCCCATGAAGCATTGGGATGTTCCTACAGACAACTGGCAAATGCCCTTCAACAAATTTAATCTGTCCTAAGGGATTTATCACAAACTGTTAGCAAGCTGAAAATAGGAGAATTTCTTACTATCTCACTCTCAAAATACTACAGACCCTTGAGACCCTGTAAAAAATAAATTCCAGCTGTGAATGTAAAACTCGATTACAAAGAATTATCAATAACCTAAATATAATTTCCTTCCTCCTCTCATGAAGGTGCTAGAGTATAGGTTCACAGGTGTACAAGTGGGCAATGGGTGAGTCTAGACAGTGAGTAATACCAGGCTGCCTGATCCTGTCATTACCGAACAAAGGTTACTAAATATTATGATCAAAAATTATCTTTAAATACAGAACGTTTTATGTTTGACCGTCAAAATACTGATAAGGATAAATTCTTGCCCTTTATGGCTTTACAGTGAAATAATTAACAGTACATTTTATGAATTTTCACTTTCAGCACAGCTTCATGCTCAGGGGGCACAAAGCAGGGATTCAGGTGAGGACCTATTTCTTTTTAACATGGCAGCTGTTTTCTGCCATTTTCATATACATTTCCATTTAGACTCAACTTCTGTTTTTTTTAAACTTGTCCCATTACCATCACCTTTTGCCTTGCATCTTGCTTCACCCCTTGTCTCTTAGGGCCCGAACTTGGTAGCCTTACTGCCCACTGCCGTTGGCTGCCGGCGAGTTTTTTGAGCGGTCTCCCCTTGGTGCCAGTTTCCTCTAGGCCTCCTGCCGACGGGAGGGGAGGACCGCTGGAAACCGCCTGCTGACAGCCGCTAGCGCGCAAGGCGCGTAAGTGTCCTCCCGCCCACCGAGCTGCCAGTTTGGTGCGGGCAGGAGTCGGCGGCAGCAGGGGGAAGGACCGCTGCGTGAAGGCAGATCTAACCCCAACGGCAAGTAAGAAGACCTGCTAAAAAAGGTTAGTGAACTTCTTTTATTTATATTTTTTTCAGCGATTTATGTGGATGGGGTCCCCTGAAGATCTTCCAGTGGTTTTTTTTGTGACATTTTTATTTTTATGTGCTCCCTCCTCCCTGGGCCCAACTCAATCCTTGGCAGCACTTTGGCGAGGATCGCATTTGCCGCCAAGATTGGGAGCTCCTGCCCGCTGCCACCCAGATTTAGGGCGCAGGTAGCTTTTTTCCCGCCAGGCGGTACTTGCAGATCTTTTGGGAGGAATCTCCCTGCCAAAGTATCGCCAGTTCTCTCGGCGGTCCTTTGGGCGGCACTTGGGTGGGCCTTATCTTTGACCAAGTTCGGGTCCTTAATCTCTCCTGCCTTCCATCCTATAACAGACCTTCCCTTTTGTTCTTTCCTCTCCTCCCCTCTTTCCCTCCCCGTACACTTGCTTATAAATCTGTTACATTTCTAACTTTTTCCAGTTCTGACAAAGGGTCATCGACCTGAAACATTAACTCATCTTTCAATTAAGCACTTTAGAGCCTTCCAGACTCAACATTGAGTTCAACAATTTCAGATTATAACCTCAGCCCCCATTTTTTCAAAAGGCATTGGTTGCTGATTATTCTACTATTCCCATTTACACCTTCCCTAGACCCATCTTTTGTTTCTTTACTTGTACCATTACCATTTTGTTTTGCCTTGCACCATCCTCCCTTTTGTCATTTAATCACTCCTGCCTTACACCCTATCACAGACCTTCCCATTTGTTCTTTCCTCCACATCCGCTTTCCCAGCCTCTGTACTTGTTACATTTCTAACTTTTTCCAGTTCTGACAAAAATCATCAACCTGAAACGTTAACTCTGTTTCTCTCTCCACAGATGCTGACTGCTGAGTAGAACCTAAGAACATAAGAAATAGGAACAGGAGTAGGACATTTAGCCCCTCGAGCCTGCTCCGCCATTCAATAAGATTATGGCTGATTTGATCTTGGCCTCAACGCCACTTTCCTGCCCGCTCCCCATAATCCTTGACTCCCCTATCGTTCAAAAATCTGTCTATCACCACCTTAAATATATTCAATGACCCAGCCTCCACAGCTCTCTGGGGTAGAGAATTCCAAAGATTGATGACCCTCAGAGAAGAAATTCTTACTCATCTCCGTTTTAAATGGGCGACCCCTTATTCTAAAACTATGGGCCCAAGTTTCCACACGCGCCTAGAACGGCGCAGTCCCGACCTGGACGCCCGTTTTTCGCGCCACAAAGTGCGCCTAAAAAAATCCTCGGTATTCTCCACCTACCTGCAAGTCCTCTGGCCCTCGGCGCAGCCAGCACAAGCTAGGGGGGGGGGCGGAGCCAGGTCCCGGCGCTGAAAACAGTGCCGGGACCTCTGCACATGCGTGCTACAGTGGGCACGCAAGTGCAGTAGCTCCAGGCGCCGAACTGTGTGGGAGGGGCCCGAAGCACGCAGCCCCTAGCCCTGGCTGAATGGCCTCACTGGGGCTGTGTGAATAAGGCTCCTCCCATGGCCAGCTCCTGCTTCCCCCCCCCCCGACCAGATCCGACACCCGCTCCCCCCGACTGACCCGACCCCCCGCCTCCCCGACTGGACCCGACCCGCACTCCTGTTCCCGCTCCGCCCCCCGCCCCCGACTGGACCCGACCCGACCCGCGCTCCTGTTCCCGCTCCGCCCCCCCCGACTGGACCCGACCCGAGCTCCTGTTCCCGCTCCCCGCCCCCCCGACTGGACCCGACGCGTCCCGCGCTCCTGTTCCCGCTCCCCGCCCCCCCCGACTGGACCCGACCCGACCCGCGCTCCTGTTCCCGCTCCCCGCCCCCCCGACTGGACCCGACCCAACCTGCCCCCCCGACTGGACCCGACCCGACCCGCGCTCCTGTTCCCACTCCCCCGACTGGATCCAACCCGACCCGCGCTCCCGCCCCCCAGACCCGACCCGACCCGACTCCCACTCCCGGACTGGATCCGACCTGACCTCCCCTTCCCTCCCCCCTCCCTCCTCCCTCTCTCTCCCTCTCTTCCCCCCTCCCTCTCTCTCTCTCTCTCCCCCCCTCCCTCTCTCTCTCTCTCTCTCTCCCCCCCTCCCTCTCTCTCTCTCTCTCTCCCCCCCTCCCTCTCTCTCTCTCTCTCCCCCCCTCCCTCTCTCTCTCTCCGCCCCTCCCCACCCCCAACCCGAACCGAACCTCCCCTCCCCGACCCAACCCAACGCCACCTACCTGTAAATCTGGTGCTGGGGACGGGCCCTGCCCGAGGTCTCGGGCCAGCCCGTTCAGCCTTCGGTCCTGAAAGGCCTGCCTGAAGCACTTTCACACAGGTAGGAAGATGGTTTATTTAATCTTTTCTTTGCTTATAAATGTTTATTCAGGTTGGATTTATTTGTATAATATTTGTAGAAGTATAAATAAGGATTTATTATAGAATTTAATGACTTCCCTTCCCCCCACCCCCCCCCCACCTCGTTCTGGACGTCTAATTTGTAACCTGCGCCTGATTTTTTAATGTGTAGAACAGGTTTTTTCAGTTCTACAAAAATCTTCACTTGCTCCATTCTACTTTAGTTTGGAGTACGTTTTCACTGTGGAAACTTTGAAATCATGCGTCAGTGGCCGGACACGCCCGCTTTTGAAGAAAAAATTCTGTTCCAAAGTAGAACTGTTCTAACTGACTAGAACTGCAGAAAAAAAAATGTGGAGAATTGCGATTTCTAAGATAGTCCGTTCTCCACCAGTTGCTCCTAAAAATCAGGCGCAAATCATGTGGAAACTTGGGCCCTATGTCCCCTAGTTCTAGATTCCCCCATGAGGGGAAACATCCTCTCTGCATCTGCCTTGTCAAGCCCCCTCAGAATCTTATACGTTTTAATAAGATTACCTCTCACTCTTATAAACTCCAATGAGTATAGGCCCAACCTGCTCAACCTTTCTTCATAAGACAACTCCTTCATTTCAGGAATCAACCTCGTGAAGCTTCTCTGAACTGCCTCAAATACAGTTAAATCATCCTTAAATCATCATCATAGGCAGTCCCTCCGGTGATTCTCTTGGCGTACGTGACTTTTCACCCCAACTTTGGCTTCATTTATCTCATCTTCTCTCCTACTCTATTCAAACTTGGAGGTGTTCTGCACTGTGTCTTGGCTATTCAAGTCATTTTCGTAATATAAAAATAAGTATTTTCAGATTGTTTAACAGTTTACCTGCTTCTGCTGTGTTAACTTTGTCACACTGAACCTCTTTGGATTTTCGAGCTCCAGTGAATGTCTGCGCCATCCTTTCAATGTAGCAATCATTGCCAGCTCGCTCTTTGCTGAGATCAATATACAGCTGGTTTCTTTTCCTTAAAATAAAAAGCCAAAGTTCATATGAATAACTTTATTTGTAATACCTAAAGCTCTGATTGGGTCCCCTTGACCACAAGCCCTGATTGCTGATTGGTCCCGTTGGAGGAAAAGACACACCTCACAGTTTCTCTGGAATGTGCAATTAGAACCGCCCTGCCTACGTAATCAGTGACTTTGTAAAGTGTAATTCGAACCATTCTGATGACCTACTCTAGATAGATCAGAGCTCACTTGGAATAGACAGAGCTCACTCTCACGGATTAAGACCTTCTCCCATTCCCTCAAAGGAGTACCTGCCACCACCCCCCAAGTGCATGACCTTCCACTCCCCCCTCCAATTTTCTGACATTCTCCCCCAACCCAAGTGTCTGACCTTCCCCTCCACCGCCCGGTCCCAAGTTCCAGACCTCCTCCCACCCCCCCTCCCCATCAGAGTTTCTGTCCATCTCCCCCTGCCCGAGTTCGTGACCCTCTTCCCCCAACGATCCCCCCCCCCCCATCAGATTCATGACCTTCTCCCCTCCCCCCAAAAAAATTCCTGCACTTAGCCCGCTCCCACATCCGCCATAAATGAGACATTGTGTGTGGGTCACGGATTGTTAATATGTTTATTGGGTATGAAGTAAACAGTAACTGTGTCATGACTTCCGGATTTCATCCAGTCCAATCATTGCCACATACGCACTGAGCTTTCCGAGACATCCACCAGCTCGAAGGGGAAGAGAGGGAGAACCTGGTGCGGGTGTAAAGGGGGTGGGGTTTGGAAGAAAGTGATCCATCTTACCGTTTGGATCACGTTCTCGCTCTCAACTATGCCCCCCCTTATATTGGATCACGTTCTTCCCCTATCCCTACTGTGCTCTCCGTGCTCTTTAACTCCCACCCCCCCCGCCCCACTGAGTTCCTGACCTCTCCCAGAGTCCCCTCTCTCTCTCTTCCCTCCCCCCCCATCCCCTCTCCTCCAGTCCCTCTCTCTCTGCCCCACTCTCTCTGTCCCCCTCTCGCTCTCTCTCCATACAGTCTCTCTTTCTGCCCCAGTCTCTGTCCATCTCTCTGTCCCACTCTCTCCATCTCTCTCTGCCCCAGTATCTCTCTCTCGCTCTCTCTCTCTGCCCCAGTCTCTCTTTCTCTCTCTCTCTCTCTGCCCCAGTCTTTCTCTTCATCTCTGTTGTGTATGCATGCCTGTTTACTGTGTGATGTCTGTAACACTGTTATGCCACATTGAACGTATCCTTATACTGCACACACCTTACCGGTACACCAGAGGGTGCTGCTGCTGGAGACCTAGGGGTTGCCTGCACACGGCAGGTAACCCAGTATAAAAGGAAACTCACAGCTTGTTGTCGGCACTCAGGAGCTGCAAATAAAGGACTACAGGTCTACACAGTTTAAGTATCAAACCCTGCCTCGTGGAGTCATTACTAAAGGTGCCTACATATATTACAACTGGCGACGGGAATACGAAGTCACGAACTACATGCTCAACATGTCTAACCTCAGCAACTTCCAGCAATTTACATGGAGGGAGGGTGGGACTGGTTTGCCGCACGTTCTTTCCGCAGCCTGCACTTGATTTCTGCATGCTCTCGATGACGAGACTCGAGGAGCTCAGCGCCCTCCCGGATGCATTTCCTCCACTTAGGGCGGTCTTTGGCCAGGGACTCCCAGGTGTCAGTGGGGATGTTGCACTTTATCAGGAAGGCTTTGAAGGTGTCCTTGTACCTTTGGCTCATTTGTCATGAAGGAGTTCCGAGTAGAGCGCTTGCTCCCAAGTAGAGCCTTAGGAATTCCTGGTGGCAGCTGCAGAGAACATTATCTATCCCTCGATTATACTGTCCCCTACCACAACATTCCTTTTCACTCCCCCCACTTGAATGGATCCTGTACCGTGGTACTGTGGTTAGTTTGCTCATCCACCCGATAGACTCTGCCCTCATTCAAACAGGCAGCATGAACATCAAGTAGATAAGTGCAAAGGCAGAGGTTCCTCCAGGACTGCATTTTGGGTCCCTTTACTTGTCTGAGTTACAGTCACACTAACCAGACCTGTACCACTACCTAACTTAAGGGGTGTGACGGCCTCCTGGATCAAAGTGTCCAGGTAACTCTCAACCTCCCTGATGCCTCGCAATGTCTGTGCCTTGGACTCCAGTTCAACAACTCTGAGCTAAAATTCCTCGAGATGCAGACACTAACTGCAAACAGTGCTCCAGCTGCAGCCTAACCAGTATTTTATACAGTTCAAGCATTACCTCCTTGCTCTTGTATTCCATGCCTCAACTAATAAAGGCAAGTATTTCATATGCCTTCTTAACCACCTTATCTACCTGGCCTGCTACCTTCAGGGATCTGTGGACCTGCACTCCAAGGTCCCTTTGTTCCTCTACACTTTTCAGTGTCGTACCATTTAATCTGTATTCCCTTGGCTTGTTAGACCTCCCCAAATGGGATACAGGTCTGTAAATGGGTATCCTTTCTCATTTGGCCAAAGGAAGAGGAGCAGCAGCAACAGCTAAAAGGACCACATGGAGCTGCAGCTGCAGGGAGATAGAGAAGCAAGAGAACTCTCAGACATCTGTACTGTCCTAATATGGTATGTAGGCCCAGAGTGACATATCTGCAGTTTGCAAAGGAGTAGTGCATTTGGAGGCTGCACTTCTCCAGAGAGGCTGTCACAGACCTGTGCTGCCTCTTGTAACCAAATTTGCAACCCACTGCCACAGCTGGTGATGCATTGTTTCTGCAATCAAAGTTACTACAACCCTCAACTTCTTTGCCTTTGGCTCCCTCCAGGCTGCAATAGGGGATATCAGCAACACCAGTCAGTCTACAAATCATGCTTGTATGAAGCAGGTGACTGATGCTATGTTTTCTAAATCAAATGAGTTCATCACGTTCGCCATGGACAACCAACAACAGGACAATAGTGCTCTGAGATTTGTACATTTTGTAGGTATTCCCAAGTTCAGGGTTAAATTGTCTGCACAGACATCACCATGCGGACTCCTGCAAACAAGCCCACTGTATTTATGAATCAAAGGGACATCAATTCTCTTAATGTGCAGCTGGTCTGTGATCACCAGCAGCACATTAGGCAAGTTATGTCCATCATCATCATCACTCCCCTGATAGCTGCTGTGACACTTTCATATTCTCCTCTCCTCCCCACCGCCTCCCCGCCACCCCTTTATCCTGCATAGCAAGTAAGAGACTGGCTGCTTGGAGTTACGGGCTATGCTCTGCACAATTGGCTCACAACTCTTCTAAGGAGCTCACGGCTAAACTGTACTGAAAAATATCCAGAAGTTCACTACAGTGCTCATCAAGCAGATGACAAAGGTGACACAGATGACAATGAGGATAGCGAAGAAGCGCGAGGGCACCACCACCAGCCTGTAGCCACTTTTAACTCGGGGGCTGGAGTTGGGCAGGCAGGGGCCAAGGCTGACAGCAAACAAACTCAACCTCGGCAGCATTATGCCCGGGAGATTTTAACTTCCGATCTTATCTGCTTAGCTCAGTCAGATTGCTGCTCAAAACCATTAGGAAATGGCACCTCGTCGGCAGGAGAGGACTATCGGGCGGCAGGAGGCTGCCGCTTGGGACCAAAGAAATGGTCCGCAACACTCAGATAAGTCACGAAGAGGGTGTTTCTTGAGGACCTTATGATCCTGGGGGGGGAACAGTGGAAATCCTGGGGCATTGGGAGGCCTAAACATTCCTTGTGGGGCCTGGAGAAGCACCTGCTCCTCCTGGCCCCACAAGGAAAATTAAATTAAAAATTACCTCTTTAGGCCGCTTTTAGCTCCAGGCCCTCTTCCCATTAGGTTGACATAGCGAGAAAGCCACAACGGCTTCCCCATACAGGCCTCTAGTTAAAATAGTAGCTAGGCTCCATGATGTAATCTGAGCTGATCTGGATATTTAAAGAAGAACTTTTCCGAGCAGGTTAAAAGTAAAGACTAAGGGAAGAGAGTGGGACCTAAGCTGGGCAAGCAGCAAGTATGTTA
Organism: Pristiophorus japonicus; assembly: GCF_044704955.1. Taxonomy (NCBI): domain Eukaryota; kingdom Metazoa; phylum Chordata; class Chondrichthyes; family Pristiophoridae; genus Pristiophorus; species Pristiophorus japonicus. The sequence continues at coordinate 86,529,657 of NC_091984.1, read as the reverse complement.
AAGAGTGGAAGTCATTGGAAGAAATTGAATGTATACTGTGTGAAATATTAAAGCAGTTAACAAAAATATGAAACAAAGTAATAATGTTTTCTGCTAGTTTTGAGGACAGTAGTAGGGTGAATGTAAGCAGAAGAATGTGTTGTGAAGTGTCCCATTGTGATTGGATGAGAGCCTTATTCAACAGAGAGGGAATGATTGGTAGTGCTGGGGGAAGAAGTGTGGTGTTGCAGAGCCATATTCAAAGTAAGAGGAGTCTTACTTTGACTGGCCTCATAAGGTCATTAAACTTCCCCATGCGCTGGAGCCAAGTCCTGGGAACAATACTGCTGGCATTGAACTGCTCAATATATTCTCCATGCCTGTGGACTTATTTGGTGTTGCACCTGTCAGCCATCTGAAGGAAAGAGTACCTGTTTCGTAGCTCTACTTGTTGAATAGTAACCTCCATGGTAGTATCTGGAAATTGGAATACTCTGGCCATCAACACTGTGCCCGCTGCGCCACACACCAGCAATGAAAACTGCACCTCCCACTTAAGAGCAACAGGCTCATTTTTAGAAGCGGCAAGCCCACCAGACTTTTCACCCTGCCAAATGCCAAGCTACCTTTAAGCAGCGCGTTTAGTGCTGTAAGCTCATCAATCAAATTTGAATGGGCCAATCGCCTGTGTCATTGGCCAGAAGTGGTGATGCGTCCCGCCCACTGCCAGTACCAGCCTGGACCCGAGCCATGCCCCCGACACATCCATCCCAATCCCCCTCCCCCACTCCCTGTCATGTCAATGACTTAAGAAGGGATGGATAGAAGCTCCGCCCCCACAAGGCCATCATGGAAACTCTAGTTTAAGGCCGGGACGCAACATATTCAAACCCAAGCCAAGTTTGCGGCTATTTCAGCAGACTGTCACTGAATTTACAGCTGGCGTACGTCAGAACAGCTGCAGAATTCAGCTCCAATATCTTTTTAATACTCCTTTTCTACTACAGGTTGAACCTCTCTGGTCCAGAAACATCCATGGTTCGGCATTAGTTTGCGGAATTGCCGCTTTCCTGGGCCTGGGCTTGGAGCTCACTGTTACGCGCTCCCGTGACACTCAGCATCTCACTCTTCCTCATTGTGGAATTGTGGGACTTGACGGCGCAGTGAAGGGGCGTCAGACCTAAGACAGACAGAGAAATGACCAATCACCAACATTCCCCACCTCTCCTCCCTCACTCAGTGATCACCAGCACTGACCTCCCGTGGTTTGGAAAATTCTCTGTTTCGGCACCGGTCAGGTCCCGAGGGTGCCGGACCAGAGAGGTTCGACCTGTAGTAACATGCAAAATAGTATGAATAGATTATACTTTTAAAAAAGCATGCTAACAATTTTTTTTATCTGCAGTGACAAACTCCAACACTGACAGTTTGAACATTCCATAGGTCTTTATCACCTAGTTTAAAATATAGTTCATGGGCCCCGAACTTGGTGCACTCACCACCCACTGTCGCTGACTGCTGCAGTGTTTTCTGGGCGGTCTCCCCTTGGTACCAGTTTCCTCTAGGTCTCCCACCAGCTCGGGGGAGGGGGAACCGCTGGGAACCACCCGCTGACATCTGCTAGCGCGCAAGGCACTTAAGTGTCCATCCACCGAGCTGCCAGTTTTCTCCAGGCGGGAGTCGGCGGCAGCAGGGGGAAGGGCCGCTGTTGTGTGAAGGCAGGTCTAACCTAAACGGTAAGAATGAAGACCCGCAAAAAATAGTTAGTAAACTTTTTATTTATTTTCTTTCCAGCGATTCAGGTGGTTGGGGTCCCCTGAAGGTTTTCCAGTGGGGTTTTGTTTTGTGTAAATTTTTATTTTTATGTGATCCCCCCCTCCCTGGGCCCGACTGAAGCCTTGGCGGCACTTTGGCGAGAATTGCATTTACCGCCGAGATTGGGAGCATCGCTGCCGCCCACATTCAGGGCGCAAGTCGTTTTTTTGCCGCCAGGTGGTCTTTGCAGGTCTTTTTGAGGAATCTCCCTGCCAAAGTACCATCAGGTATCTCAGCGGTCCTTTGGGCGGCACTTGGGCGGGCCTTAGCTTTGACCAAGTTCGGGCCCCATGGTCTCTGGAGGTGCAGAGGCAATATGTTGCCGGCATAAATGCAAATGGTTATCACGAGCAGTGCTGGATGACATGGCTACTATTTTGTACTAGCCAAGGCGGGCTAAACCCACACAAGAAAGGTCAGCCAAAATCATAAAATTGCAAATACAATTATTGCTCAACTCTGGAATTGCCCTGCAGTATATACAGGCAAATTTGCAAGACCAGCAGCCACACTACTTTGAGAAACTGTGTCCAGTGGAAATGGTTCAGCTATATAAATGGTATATTAATCAAGCCACTTGGTAGGATAATTATAATAAAATATGTAAAAGAAAAGACTTACTTGATGGCTTCTGCTTCGACTGAATCCACTGAAATAATTTCAACGGGAAAATCCAGAAAGGTAAATGTTTCAGTCTCTGTCAAGTACACATCTACAATCTTATTGAGCTCATCCTCATTCAGCTGCTCTCGTACATCCTCTCTTCGGATTTGAACATCTGAAACATAAGTATGATATAAGGGGCCACTGATAGACATGTTCAAAATTATGACAGGTTTTGATGAACAAATAGGAAAAATCTGTTTCCACTGGTTGGTTACTAAAGGGCATAAATTTAAGATCATCAACAAAAGAATTTAGGGAGCAATTAGGAGAAATTTTCTTATGCAGAGAGTTGTTAGGAAAGGAAATGCCCTACCAGAAACAGTGATGGAAGCGGAAACCATAATAGTTTTTAAAAGGGAAATGGAAAACATTTTTTTTTAAATACATGGGAAAGGGCAGCGTAATGGCAATGGGAGTAAATTCATTGCTCTTTTGGAGAACTGGCATTGGTGCAAAAAGGTCAAAAGGCCTCTTTCTGCATTGCAAAATATTATGATTCTATGATTTTTCCACTCTCTAGACCGGGGTGGGTAATTATTTGAGTTGAAGGGCCACTTAACAAATCTTGGTGAGCTATTGAAAACCGCATACATAAAATGGATTGTGTCAACAACAGCTACTATTAAAATTTATTGTGGCATTTATTGTATAAAGAACCCTTCATGTCGTATCCACACTTAATAAAAAAACACTTATCAACAAGCTAACGAAATGATACAAGTTTACGAGTCACATTGAACAGTGTACTGTCTGTTTATTCCAAATGGTCTAAATTCATTCTTATAGTGGAAAATGAGAGATCGAATCTGCTTCGACTGGCAATTATAAACAAAGTATAAGGCACAATGAGGGATAAGATCAGTTATACAACTTTTAAAAATTGCAGATGAAAGTGTTACTTTGATGTCTTTGAAACCTCGCTAAGAAATAATTAGGTGACTCATAAAATGATTTATACTGCAAATTGCAGCTCAGCGATCAAATTCGGCTTGTTCATTGCCAACGTCCTGAGAAAAGCCAAGACGCCGATCAATTTTGCGGACTTTCACCTGAGAACGGCACAAGTAATACACCATTATAACACCTATACACATTTCGTCCCTGAGTGCTATTTATTACTGGGACTGGGCAATGACAATTTCTACAACTGTCTTCCAGTCATGAGAATAAACTTAAATTGATCATGGTATGGGGAAAAAGGGCTTGAATTAAAAACAGTGAATGCGATATCCAATATACCCAGGTCCATTTAGTTATGCCTCCACTATGTTAATTAAGTGGGATAATATTAAAATGAGTGAATAATTGTGAAAGAATTAATAACCCCATTAACAGTCATTGGTGCGAGCAAAGTGTTAAATTGGTAAATGTGAAACAGGCCACCTCAGTGTGTTGATCATCACTCCCACTTCTACCCTCCTAATAATTTATAAACATAAATTCAGATAGTAGTCAGATATTACCTTAAATATACAAAATGTAGTGTAAAACAGAAAAATCTTCTGTTGCTAAATGAATGAAATGATTGACCGATCAATTATATGTTGTCCTGAAAGTCTATGTGGCTGTTTGGCAGAGAGGCCCGAGTCTGTGGGGCCTCCAACACAAGAGGTGTTCTCTTTTTAGTGTGCTGAGTACGGGAGCCCGAGGCTTCACAAGGCCCGATCTACAATCGCGTGCCATTACCTGGAGTCCTTATGCTCTGGGATCCACTCCTGTGTCTAAGACAGCGGTGAGAACCCTCACGCCATCGTACTCTGGGTACTGGGAGAGGAAAGATGCAATGTCTCTTTGTTCGGTAAAAGAGACATTGAGAAGAACAGCTATGGCTCGGCTCAGACTATTGTGCGGCTCCAGCTTCAGCTCACGTTTATTTCTGTTCCGACCAGCAGACTGGATAGAATGAATTGGTGGGCGGGATACAGCCCACGGGATATATTTTGTCCACCATTGCTCTAAACCAAAAACACTGGCCAACTGAGGTATCTTTGAAATCAGAAAATACTCAGCAGACCAGGCAGTGTAGAGAGAGAAACATATTTAACGTTTCAGGTCGATGATCTTTCATCAGAACTAGAAAAAGTTAGAAATGCAACATGTTTTAAGCAAGTATAGAGACAGGGAAAAGGGGTGGGGAGGAAAAGTACAGATGTGAAGGTTTGTGATAGGCTGGAAGGCAGGAGAGATTAAATGACAAAAAGGATGATATTGCGAGGCAAAATGTGATGGTAATGGGACAAGTAAAGAAACAAAAGATGCATCTAGAGGTGTAAATGGGAATAGCAGAATCATTCGCTGTTACTAACAGCTGCTGATCAAAAAAATAGGGGCAGAGAATATGGTCTGAAACTGTTGAACTCAATGTTGAATCTAGAAGGCTGTAAAGTACCTAATCAAAAGATGAGCTGCTTACCTTGAGCTTCATTGGAACAGTGTAGGAGGCCAACGACAGAGAGGTCAGAGTGGGAGTGGAGCAGAGAATTAAAATGACGGGCGACCGGAAGCTCAGGGTTATGCTTGCAGACTGAACGGAGGCATTCCACAATCTGCATTTGGACTCTACAATGTAGAGGAGACCATATCATGAGCAGCGAATACAGTATACTAAATTGCAAGAAGTACAAGTAAATCGCTGTTTCCCCTGGAAGGAGTGTTTACATAGAAACATAGAAAATAGGTGCAAGAGTAGGCCATTCGGCCCTTCGAGCCTGCACCACCATTCAATAAGATCATGGCTGATCATTCACCTCAGTACCCCTTTCCTGCTTTCTCTCCATACCCCTTGATCCCTTTAGCCATAAGGGCCATATATAACTCCCTCTTGAATATATCCAATGAACTGGCATCAACAACTCTCTGCGGCAGGGAATTCCACAGGTTAACCACTCTCTGAGTGAAGAAGTTTCTCCTCATCTCAGTCCTAAATGTCTTACCCCTTATCCTAAGACTGTGTCCCCTGGTTCTGGACTTCCCCAACATTGGGAACATTCTTCCCGCATCTAACCTGTCCAGTCCCGTCAGTATCTTATACGTTTCTATGAGATTCCCTCTCGTCCTTCTAAACTCCAGTGTATAAAGGCCCAGGAGCTCCAGTCTCTCCTCATACATCACTCCAGCCATCCCTGGAATCAGTCTGGTGAACCTTCGCTGCACTCCCTCAATAGCAAGAACGTCCTTCCTCAGATTAGGAGACCAAAACTGAAGACAATATTCCAGGTGAGGCCACACCAAGGCCCTGTACAATTGCAGTAAGATCTCCCTGCTCCTATACTCAAATCCCCAAGCTATGAAGGCCAACATGCCATTTGCTGCCTTCACCGCCTGCTGTACCTGCATGCCAACTTTGAATGACTGATGAACCATGACCCAGGTCTCATTGCACCTCCCCTTTTTCTAATCTGCTGCCATTCAGATAATATTCTGCCTTCGTGTTTTTGCCACCGAAGTGGATAACCTCACATTTATCCACGTTATACTGCATCCTCACCTCACCTAACTCACCTAACCTGTCCAAATCACCCTGCAGCCTCTTAGCATCCTCCTCACAGCTCACACCGCCACTGTTTAGTGTCATCTGCAAACTTGGAGATATTACACTCAATTCCTTCATCCAAATCATTAATGTATATTGTAAAGAGCTGGGGTCCCAGCACTGAGCCCTGCGGCACTTCACTAGTCACTGCCTCCCATTCCGAAAAGGACCCGTTTATCCTGACTCTCTGCTTCCTGTCTGCCAACCAATTCTCTATCCACGCCAGTACATTACCCCAAATACCATGTGCATTGATTTTGCACACCAATCTCTTATGTGGGACCTTGTCAAAGGCCTTTTGAAAGTCCAAATACACCACATCCACTGGTTCTCCATTGTCCACTCTACTAGTTACATCCTCAAAAAATTCCAGAAGATTTGTCAAGCATGATTTCTCTTTCATAAATCCATGCTGACTTGGACTGATCCCGTCACTGCCTTCCAAATGCGCTGCTATTTCATCCTTAACAATTGATTCCAACATTTTCCCCACCACCGACGTCAGGCTAACCGGTCTATGATTACCCGTTTTCTCTCTCCCTCTTTTTTTAAAAAGTGGTGTTACATTAGCTACCCTCCAGTCCATAGGAACTGATCCAAAGTCGATAGACTGTTGGAAAATTATCACCAATGCATCCACTATTTCTAGGGCCACTTCCTTAAGTACTCTGGGATGCAGACAATCAGGCCCCGGGGATTAATCAGCCTTCAATTCCATCAATTTTCCCAACACAATTTCCCGCCTAATAAGGATATCCTTCAGTTCCTCCTTCTCATTAGACCCTCGGTCCCCTAGTACATCTGGAAGGTTATTTGTGTCTTCCTTCGTGAAGACAGAACCAAAGTATTTGTTCAATTGGTCTGCCATTTCTTTGTTGCTCATTATAAATTCACCTGAGTCCGACTGCAAGGGACCTACGTTTGTCTTCACTAATCTTTTTCTCTTCACATATCTATCGAAGCTTTTGCAGTCAGTTTTTATGTTCCCGGCAAGCTTCCTCTTGAACTCTATTTTCCCCTTCCTAATTAAAACCTTTTTCCTCCTCTGCTGAATTCTAAATTTCTCCCAGTCCTCAGATTTGCTGCTTTTTCTGGCCAATTTATATGCCTCTTCCTTGGGTCTAACACTATCCTTAATTTCCCTTGTTAGCCACGGTTAAGCCACCTTCCCTGTTTTATTTTTACTCCAGACAGGGATGTATAATTGTTGAAGTTCATCCATGTGATCTTTAAATATTTGCCATTGCCTATCCACCGTCAACCCTTTAAGTATCATTTGCCAGTCTATTCTAGCCAATTCACTCCTCATGCCGTCGAAGTTAGCTTTCGTTAAGTTCAGGACCCTAGTTTCTGAATTAACTGTGTCACTTAATAAAGAATTCTACCATATTATAGACACTCTTCCCCAAGGGGCCTCGCACAACAAGATTGCTAATTAGTCCCTTCTCATTATACATCACCCAGTCTAGGATGGCCAGCTCTCTAGTTGGTTTCTCGACCAACCATCCCTAATACACTCCAGGAAATCCTCCTCCACCGCATTACTACCAGTTTGGTTAGCCAAATCAATATGTAGATTAAAGTCGCCCATGATTACTGCCGTACCTTTATTGCACACATCCCTTACTTCTTGTTTGATGCTGTCCCCAACCTCACTAGTACTGTTTGGTGGTCTGTACACAACTCCCACCAGCGTTTTCTGCCCTTTGGTATTCCGTAGCTTCACCCATACCGATTCCACATCATCCAAGCCAATGTCTTTCCTTACTATTGCATTAATTTCCTCTTTAACCAACAACGCCACCCCGCCTCCTTTTCCCTTCTGTCTATCCTTCCTAAATGTTGAATACCCTGGATGTTGAGTTCCCAGCCTTGGTCAACCTGGAGCCATGTCTCTGTGATGCCAATTACATCATATCCATTAACTGCAGTTAATTCGTCCACCTTATTTCGATTACTCCTCGCATTGAGGTACAGAGCTTTCAGGCTTGTCTTTTTGACACACTTTGCCCCTTTAGAATTTTGTTGTAATGTGGTCCTTTTTGTTTTTTGCCTTGGGTTTCTCTGCCCTCCATTTTTACTATTCTCCTTTCTATCTTTTGCCTCTGTCTCCCTTTTATTTCCCTCTGTCTCCCTGCATAGGTTCCCATCCCCCTGCCATATTAGTTCAACTCCTCCCGAACAGCACTAGCAAACACTCCCCCTAGGACATTGGTTCCGGTCCTGCCCAGGTGCAGACCGTCCGGTTTGTATTGGTCCCACCTCCCCCAGAACCGGTTCCAATGCCCAAGGAATTTGAATCTCTCCCTTTTGCACCACTCCTCAAGTCATGTATTCATCTGAGCTATCCTGCGATTCCTACTCTGACTAGCACGTGGCACTGGTAGCAATCATGAGATTACTACTTTTGAGGTCCTACTTTTTAATTTAGCTCCTAGCGCCCTAAATTCGTATTGTAGGACCTATATCGTTGGTATCTATATGCACCACGGCAACTGGCTGTTCACCCTCCCTTTTCAGAATGTCCTGCACCCGCTCCGAGACATCCTTGACCCTTGCACCAGGGAGGCAACATACCATCCTGGAGTCTCGGCTGCGGCCACAGAAATGTCTATCTATTCCCCTTACAATTGAATCCCCTATCACTATCGCTCTCCCACTCTTTTTCCTGCCCTCCTGTGCAGCAGAGCCACCCATGGTGCCATGAATTTGGTTGCTGCTGCCTTCCCCTGATGAGTCATCCCCCTCAACAGTACCCAAAGCGGTGTATCTGTTTTGCAGGGGGATGACCGCAGGGGACCCCTGCTCTACCTTTCTTGCAATACTCTTCCTGTTGGTCACCCATTTACTATCTGGCTGTGTACCCTTTACCTGCGGTGTGACCAACTCGCTAAACGTGCTAGTCATGTCATTCTCAGCATCGTGGATGCTCCAGAGTGAATCCACCCACAGCTCCAGTGCCGCAATGCGGTCTGTCAGGATCTGCAGGCGGACGCACTTCCCACACACGTAGTCGTCAGGGACACCGGAAACGTCCCTGACTTCCCACATAGTACAGGAGGAGCATAACACGTGTCCGAGCTGTCATGCCGTGACATACCCCTTAGATTAACCTAATTTGGCAACAACAATGCTAAAAGATTACTTACTGATAAGGAAAAGAAAAAAGAAAAGCTGCTTACCAATCACCAGCCAATCACTTACCTCCTTAGCTGTGACGTCACCTTTCAATTTCTATCTACTTCTTTTTTGCCTTCTCTCTGCAGCTGCACCGGCTGGCCTTTATGGGCCGCTCGACACTCCCCGGACTCCCGCTGCTCGCACTCCCACCTCACCAATGAATCTGGGCCTTTATAGGCCGCTTGACGCTCCCCGGACTGCCGCTGCTCGCACTCCCACCTCACCAATGAATCTGGGCCTTTATAGGCTGCTCGACGCTCCCCGTACTCCCGCTGCTCGCACTCCCACCTCACCAACGAACTCTGGGCCTTTATAGGCCGCTCAACACTCCCCGGACTGCCGCTGCTCGCACTCTATATTGGGACTCGAGATGGTGAAAAGGGAGGAGGTAAAAGGGCAGGTGTTGCATCTCCTGCACTTGCATGGGAAGGAGTCGTGGAGAGGAGCAGAGAGATTGTTGGGGTTGATTGTGAGGAGTGAACCAGCGTGTTCCAGAGCCATCTGTCCCTTTGGAATTCTGAAAGGGGAATGGAGGGTACCCCGAGCTTCTGGTCGCCTGTCAGTTTAATTCTCTGCCCTACTCCCACTCTGATCTCTCTGCCCTCGGCCTCCTACACTGTTCCAATGAAGCTTAACATAAGCTCATGAAACAGCACCTCATCTATCAATTAGACATTTTACAGCCTTCCGGACTCAACACTGAGTTCAACAATTTCAGATTATAACCTCAGCCCCCATTTTTTCGAAAGGCATTGGTTGCTAATTATTCTATTATTCCCATTTACACTTCCTCTAGACCCATCTTTTAGAAACATAGATAATAGGAGCAGTAGTAGGCCATTCGGACTTTCGAGTCTGCACCACCATTCAATATGATCATGGTTGATCCTCTATCTCAACACCATGGGCTCAATTTTCCCCGAGCCCATTTTCTGGCATATTGCCAGAGTTGCGCCGCTTAATTAGGTAAATAAATGTGCCAGAAAAAAATCTCTGTAGTTTCCCCGATGTTTGGCCTGAAATTTGCAGCCGCGCAACGTGGCCAGTCGCCTCGGGGAGTGGAGCCTGCGGTCTGCGCTGGAAAAAGGAGTCGGGCCTTCTGCGCATGCGCGGGGGAAAAAACTGACGTTCTTGATGTCGTTGAAATGGACCACGCATGCGCAGTAGAGCTCTGAGTTGGCAATCGGCCATTTTTAAAGAGCAACTTGTGTGTGTGTGCCTGAAGGAATGCTATGTTTTGAAAAATTCCAGCTGCATGCAGAAGCAGTGCTGTGTGTCTGAGAGCTTTTGAAAAAGTGCTGTGTGTGACTGAGAGCAGCTGCAGCAATACAACAATGCAGCAACGCGGACCGAGGACAAAGAATTTCTTGGTGGAAGAAGTGGAGACACTAGTTACTGTGATTGAGAACAGATGGCAGGAGCTGGATACCAGCAGAGGTCACATAAAAATACCACCTAAAGAAATGAAGAAATACTGGAACCAAGTTGTAGAAAATTACTACGCAGTGGTGAACACCAAGAGATCTGGAAGCCAGTGTAAAAAGAAATGGCAGGACCTTGGTCAAGTAGTTAGTGTAAGTAATATTTTCATTTATTCAATGTAATTGTAAATGTAACCAGCTGTATATGTCCCACCCAGCAGAAATAGGAGGTGAGTGGGGTGGATTGACCCATCCACCTCCACGGAGGTGTGTGGGGTTGCTAACCCATCCACCTCCATGGCACGAACCTGGTATTGCAGTACTTCCAGGAACGGTGCAGTGGCTCTCGGCCTTTTGGCTAAGAGCATTGGCGCAGAGTGATCCTTGATGTGTGCAAGGTGACCTCTGGCGTTTGTGATTTGACAAAGAATTGGAAAGATTGGCTACGAATACAAAAAAAAAGAAAGACACCCTCTAAAAAAAAATTGCATTTTCATCTTTGCAGAGGAAATTGGCCCACAACAAAAGGGAAAGAACTCGAACAGGAGGAGACCTACCAAATCTGCACCCACTGACATCCTTGGAAGGGAGAGTCGCTGCTTTGATGGGTCCTGCCTGGAGAAAAACAATCAGTACTGCACAAGCTGGGCCCACACTCGAGGGTGAGGGTAAGTCCTGAAAATTTATCGTGGCCCTTCAAATCAACCAGCTGCCTGGCCTGCTATGTGTGAGCCTACTCATGCCACCCATCCTGCCCCCTCCTCTGCTGTTAACCATTTGACTGTTCTGTTATATTTTGCAGAACCTGAGGCCAATCCTGAAGATGCAGAAGAAGATTCAGACGTGGACGAGCCTGAAGAGGAGAATATCTTCCAATCCAACCCTCCAGACCAACATTGGGGTGAGGGGGAGGGGAAGGGGATGGAGATGGATGAAGGCCACACTGTTGTACTGACTCTTGAGGAGGTGCCGCTCACAGCCCCTTCCGTGACTAGTGGTTTGAATGCTGGTGGGACATTCCATGGTTTCCCACCTTCCGAGGTTGCGGGTCCCAGTGGTGGGGTGCAGCAAGTCACACCCAATGCCCCATCATTCTAGGCTATGGGTTCCATTGTTGGGGTACAGCAAGTCACACCCAGGGCCCCATCGTGCCAGGCTGCGGGCTCCAGTGGGATGCAGCGAGGCACACCCAGGGCCCCATCGTCCCAGGCTGCGGGTTCCAGTGGGATACAGCGAGGCAGACCCAGGGTGAGGGGAAGGAGAACTTGACCACGCTCTCCTGAGATGTAGGATGTAACAGACGTGGTTCAGATTATGTAATTGAATGCGGAGAGCATTGACCTTACCCGATCACTCCTGGACGCCATCAGTGGGGTGAGTGATGAGGTAGCAGGACTGTCAGGAGAAGTAACAACACTCGCCGGGACCATCAGTGAGGGAATAGTGTCCATGAGGGAGGGAATGTCAGAGGTAGTGCAAACCATGTCAATGGCCATGAGGGAGGGAGTGTCAGAGGTAGTGCAAAGCCCGGCAAGGGAGTATCAGAGGTAGTGCAAAGCATGGCAGTGGCCATGAGGGAGGGAATGTCAGAGGTAGTGCATCCGTGACCTGGCGAATAGAAACATGTATTGCATGTTGAGAGAAGGCGCACACATCTCCAGTTGTAGCTTGAAACGATCCGGAGGCTTGGAATGAAAGTGCAGCTGTAACCTTCACTTCAACTGACAAAGCAGTCCACCTGACGCTTCTCGGCTGCAGGTCTGGTCTCAGCAACTCACAGATCTAACAGACAACTTCTCTGCAGAAATGCAGCCTTCTGATACCGTCTGCATCACTCAGGTGCAGGTACAAACGCCAGTCTCAATATTCCCGAGGTGGGTAAGGCCTCCTGCCCAGCACCCTATGGGGCTCTGATGTTCCTGATGTGATGAGTTCGAATCAATTGTCGCCTACGTAGCACAATGATGCAGAACGCTTGCACAAGGTATGGCATTGTCAGTATTGCCCCCATATTTAAAGTTAAACTTTCAAAGAAGCTCAAAACGGTAGGAAAGCAGGCAGCACAGATTCGCAGTTCTCTCTCTCTCTCCCCAAGGTCTGTATGGATGGAACACACCCAAAGATCTTTTGTCCTTTCCTCTCTCTCCCTCCCCCCCACCCCCTTTGAGTCTTGTGACCTCTTTCTCCCTCCCTCCTCCCCCTCCCTGGGCATCAAGCATTCAGATCAGCTGTCTGCGACCCCCTCCGGTCCCCGAATGAGGTGCCTTCCTTTCTGCTGTGGTGAGTACCTTCCTGGTCCGGTCTGTGCCCCCTATGTCTGCCAGTCAGTTTGGTTCTTCCCTCTCTCCCTCCCCTGCCGAGCCTCTCCGGTCCCCAGTGCAGTGCCTTCCCGGTCTGTGGCCCCCGAGTGCGTGCTGCCAGTCAGTTTGCTCCCTCCCTCCCTGCCAGCACCCCCCACCCCCCTCGCCACCACCTGCAGGCCCCCACCCCCCGCCAAGCCTTTCCGGTCCACAGTGCAGTGCCTTCTCAGTCTGTGGCCAAACGAGTGCGTGCCCGCTGGTCAGTTTGCTCCCTCCCTTCCTCCCCCACCGAGCCTCTCTGGTCCTCAGTGCAGTGCCTTCACAGTCTGTGGCCCCCGAGTGCATGCCTGCCGGTCAAATTGCTCCCTCCCTCCCTCCCCCGCCAAACCTCTCCGGTCCCCGAGTGAGTGCCGGTCCAGGTCCGCTCCGCTTCCCACCTCTAGCCCAGGCCGAATGGCCTCCGATGTACTTACCTGCGCCAATTTTCTAACTCTCCGCAAGGGTTTTCTCGAGAGGCCACATACACTGGCCTAAGTAGAAATGGAGTAACTATCAGCTGTCCAAAGTTGCCTAAATGGCCAGAATTGACGTAGGTGTCTGGTAACGCCCCCTAAAAACACCGTAACTAAATGAGTTACGCTGGTGCAAATTGATTGGGGAAACTGGGGATTTTTCAGTTAGGCCAGAAAAAGCAGCCTACGCCAAAAAAAAACGGTGCAAATACTGGGGAAAATTGAGCCCCATATTCCCGCTTTTCCCCCATACCCCTCGATGTCTTTTGTGAGGCAGAAGGCTGTGCAGGCCAAGTCACTGATTATATTTAAGAGGGAGATGGGTAGATTTCTAGACATGTGCAAGTAGCTACAGGCGCCCGAAACTGTGTGGGGGGGGCCCGAAGCACACCGCCCCTAGCCCTGGCCGAATGGGCTCACTGCGGCGGCGAAGATCAGGCTGCACATCCCTCGTCCAGCTCCTGTTCTGGCTTCAGCTTCCTCCCCTGTTCAGCTGGCTCTCTCAACTCCCCACCCCGCGCTCCCCCCCAGCTCCCACTCCGCTGCCCGCTCCCCCCCTCCCAACTCCCACTACCCCCCCTCCCCAGCTCCCGCTCCGCTGCCCTCTCCCACCCCTCTGCCCCCCCCAGCTCCCGCTCCGACCCTCCCCCCAGCTCCCGCTCCGACCCCCCCCCCACCCCCAGCTCCCGCTCCGCTGCCCCCCAGCTCTGGCTTTCCCCGGCCACCTACCTTCAACTCCGGTCCGCTCCCTCTTCCTTCGGCGAGGCCTGCCCGCCCGGCATCTTGCGTGGGCCGGCCCCTCCCGAAGTCTTGGGCCCGGCTTCTTCACGTCGGCCGAACCCATTCAGCCGCCTCCCTCTCCTCTCCCCTTCCCTCTCTCTTCCTCCCTCCCTCCCTCTCCTCTCCCCCTCCCTTCCCTCCTTCTCTCTTCCCTCCCTCTCCCCACCCCTCCCTCCCTCTCCCCACCCCTTCTTCTTCCTCCCCCCCTCCTCCTCCTCCTCCTCCTCCTTTTGCAGAGACATATTAAAAAACAATTAATAAAAATTAAACTGTTAAAGAGTTCTCTTGAATACCCTTCCAGTACCAATATTGAAATTTTTGAGGGAGCTCATTACTAGGCAAAGTTAATCTGCTTCCAATTTAATCTGCGCGGCCCCATGCAGGCCACTTGCAGGCTTTAGAAATGGGAGAAACCGTGCATGCGCAGAAATTTAAATAGGCCATGCAGACTGTTAAAGGAGTCGAACTCCCCCCAAAAAATAGAGGCAACATTGCCCACATGAGTAATAAACTGCTGGAGCATAGCTACAGTTAATAAAACTATCATAAAATGTGCAATGCCATTGCAAAAGGGCTCATGTACATTAAAGAGCAGTATATAACAATATGAACGTAGGGTAGTATGTATGGCAGTAGTATACATAATATAGCCCATGGGCATTGCCACATGTGGCCCAATTCCCCTGCACTTGTATTAATTTGTATACTTGCCACTATGTGTGCATCTGGGTCTACATTCAGTGTAACCAGTTGTGAAATATTGATGAACTGAGATTCAGTGCTGAATCTCCAGGAAAAAGCAAGGGATAGTAAAGTTATCCAAGCTTCAATCCATCAAGTGAAAGAGTATAATTAAATTGCAAAAATGTAATAGAATTGTCAGCCCTAAAGCTTTATTTTCTCTTTGTGTGGGGAAGGTTTGACCTACATTCAATATCTGATGTGACTTGGAGGGGGGAGAGCGGGGAGAGGAAGAGCAGGAGGGAGGGAGAGGAAGGGGAAGAGGAGGGGGGAGAGGAGGGGGGCAGAGTTTGGGGGAGAGGAGGGGGGCAGAGTGGGGGGGGGAGAGGAGGGGGAGAGTGAGGGGAGGAGGGGAAGAGGAGGCGGGAGAGGAGGGGGGCAGAGTGGGGGGGGAGAGGGAGAGGAGTGAGGGGAGGGGGAAGAGGAGGAGGAGGAGGGGGGAGGGGGAGAGGAGGAGGGGGGAAGGAGGGTGGGAGAGGAGGAGAAGAGGGGGGGAGGGGAGGGAAGGGGGGAGGGGAGAGGAGGAGGGGGGAGGGGAGAGGAGGAGGGGGGAGGGGAGAGGAGGAGGGGGGAGGGGAGGAGGGGGAGAGGAGGAGGGGGGAGGAGGAGAGGGGAGAGGGGAGAGAGGAGGAGGGGGGGAAGAGGAGGGGGGAAAACATAGAAAATAGGTGCAGGAGGAGGCCATCCGGCCCTTCGAGCCTGCACCACCATTCAATAAGATCATGGCTGATTGATCATTCCTTCAGTATCCCTTTCCTGCTTTCTCTCCATACCCCTTGATCCCTTTAGCCGCAAGTGCCATATCTAACTCCCTCTTGAATATATCCAATGAACTGGCATCAACAACTCTCTGCAGCAGGGAATTCCACAGGTTAACAACTCTCTGAGTGAAGAAGTTTCTCCTCATCTCAGTCCTAAACAGCCTGCCCCTTATCCTAAGACAGTGTCCCCTGTTTCTGGACGTCCCCAACATTGGAAACATTCTTCTCGCATCTAATCTGTCCAGTCCAGTCAGAATCTTATATGTTTCTATGAGATCCCCTCTCATCCTTCTAAACTCCAGTGTATAAAAGCCCAGTTGATCTAGTCTCTCCTCATATGTCAGTCCTGCCATCCCGGGAATCAGTCTGATGAACCTTCGCTGCACTCCCTCAATAGCAAGAACGTCTTTCCTCAGATTAGGAGACCAAAACTGAACACAATATTCCAGGTGGGGCCTCACCAAGGCCCTGTACAACTGCAGGGAGAGGAGGGGGTAGAGGAGGGGGTAGAGGAGGGAGGGAGGGAGGAGGGGGGAGAGGAGTGGGGGGACTGAATGTGCCCTGCCGCCGGCGCCGATGAAGCCAGGCTGCCGCCGACACTTCGGGCGGGGCCCGCCCCTGGCGAGATGCCGGGCAGATGGGCCCCACCGCCTTCGGGGAGGGGGGGGTGGCGGGAGAGGGGGGGGGGGGGGAAAGAAAGGGGGGAGGGGGAGGCTGAACGGGAGGGGGGGGCAGCTGAACGGGAGGGAGGAAGGGTGGTGGGGAGCCCGAGTCCCAATCTTCGCCCGGGGAGCCCATTCGGCCAGGGCTTGGGCCGGCGTGCTTCGGGCCCCTCCCACGCAGCCTCGGGGGCGACGAGCTACTGCACATGCGGGCACACTCTATCGCAGATGTGCAGAGGTCCCGGCCCTGTTTTCAGCGCCGGGAACTGGCTCCGCCCCCAACCCCTTGTGCTGCGCCACGCCGAGCACGAAGACATCCTGAGGAGCTCGCAGAATCACAAGGTAAGTTTTCGCCGCTTTTTTTATTCCAGAAAGTCAAGGTGCGCCGTTTTTACAGAGGGCAGAAACTTGGGCCCATTATGCCTATAACACTGTACAGAGTATTCAGTTATGATATAAGGTGATAAATCTTACAATTTAGACTTGTGGAATGTTGAACACCAGAGTCTGCAATGTCTTCCAATGAATCGGAAAAGGTGCGACTTGATCGGGAGAAACTGCCACTTTCAAAAGTGGACCTGGAGGGTAGTAGAGAAATATTTATTTAGAACATGGATCATGATATTAGTACAAGAGTGCTTTAATTATAACAGCCAAATGTTAAACATTGGCCATTTGGAAATACTCAGGTAAGTACAGCCATGGCCCAAGCATATTCTATCTGAAATTTGCCTCTCCTCTCTTGAATAGGTTGCTTTGTACCATAGGGTAAGAAAAAGATGAAAATTATAAAGCAGATTTTAATAATACTGGGAATAAAGCATGGCAGAGAAAATGGAGAAAACAACAAACCAAATTTAAAAGGATAGTTCAGAAAGAAAGACATTTAAATAGAATTTAAATATTTTTAATTTCCTAAAGAATAATGGAATACTACATGAACAATGAGAATAAGTGGGGAGGGGGAATATAAATAGAAGAGATTTAAAAATAAAAATTACTGACCATCTGAGGGACAAGGAAGAGCAACAGGTTAAACAAGAAAAAAGTCCATTGAGACAGTCCGTGAGATGGCTATACCATTTCCAAAATATTTCCTGCAAGCCTGATATCAACTTCAAGATAAAATAAATGGACAATGGATGGTGCAATGGGTTAAACCCAGGAAGTCACAGCTTTTGTCTTCTTTGTGTCCTGAAAGCAGCCTTTTTGCAACTTCCAGACCCACAACATTCAAACAGGACAAACAGGACAAACCACAGGGCCCGAATTTGGTGAACCCTGTTTTTCGGCGCTCCCCCCTCCGAGCAAGTTTGGTGAGGCCCTCACGCCGGTGGGGAGAGAAGACTGCTGGAGAGCATATGCTGGCGTGCATCGGTGTGCAACGCCGACAAAAGTCCTCCCGCCCGCTCCCTCCCAAAATTGGTTGAGGTGGTCCTCCGCTCCAGCAGCAGAAAAGACCGCCGTGTGGAAACAGATCTTACCTGAATGGTAGGTATGAAGACCTGCAAGAAAAGATTAGTGAAATGGTTTGCTTTATTTCTTTTGCAGCGATTTTGTTTGATAGGGTCCTCTGAAGGATTTGTAATGGTTTGTTTTTAATTTGTTGAAGATATTTTTTTTCCATTCCACCCTCCCTGGTCCCGACTCTAGCCTCAGTGTTACTTGCCGAGGATCACATTTGCCACCCAGAATCTGACCTACCACCCGCTGCCACCCAGAATCGGCCTGTAACGCCCATTTTTTCCGCCGGGTGTTTTTTTTCCATTTTTCCACCAAACTTCCACGCAAAGTACCGTCAGGACCTTAGCGGTCCTTTCGATGGTAAATGGGCAGAACTTAGGTTTGACCAAACTTGGGCCTATAGACATTAAAAGAACTGAGCTGCCTGGGTTCCAAGGCCTGAATTACCAGGACTTGGGGGCCACAGCTTAGAAATATTTAGGTTAGACTGATGGGATGAATTCAATTCAGTGGTATGGTTGTGTGCTCCTTTGAGGTTGGGGCTGAGGCACATTTTTGAGACAGAGTAAAGGAAGCTTTATTCTAAATCTAATCATAACGTAGTTGACTTGGGAGTGCTTGAAACCGATACTCGTGGCTGGATTCTCCTCCTGCCATGAACATGCTGAACTTTCCTCCCAACACCCTCATTATTCTTGCAGGGCATATGACTTCAGTTAGGAACCTGAGCAGATGCTTCAAATCGGGTCTACAATGAGATACATGCTGCCACAAGAACATCATCAAGTAAATAATCAACATGCTGAAAGCTATGTTTCCGCTGCCTGGACCATTCTGAAGGAGCATTACAGTACACCCCTGAACGGGTATCCAGATTTGTGGTGGTATGCTGCATGCTCCACAGCTTTGCCATCATGAGGGCCAGCTCTTACCACCACCTGCACATCAACAATTTGAGGAGAAGGAACAGGACGAGGAGGAGGAGGAAGAGGAGAAATAGCAGGAGGAGAGGCAACAACCAAGAGTGCCCCAATCTACTGGAGTTCTCAGAGCTGAAACACTCCTCGGTGAGCTGGTTTATGTCAGACCTTCCATTGCCCTACAGTCCCACAATCCTTAAAGCCATCATCAGGTTGCCTTATTTCACTCCACACTTATTGGTCTTGCCCTCACTTCACTACAAAGATAAATATCAAAACCAAATCTAGATACAAAAGCAAATTTAATCAAATAAATGAGTCATCATTTTTAGAAAAAATCTAACTATTCACCCTTGTGCATTCTCTTAGTGCCTGTCTTGCATGTTCCTTTCCTTATCATAGTGTTTCTATGAGCTATTTCCCCAATGGCTACATCTTGGGAGGTGGAAGGCTGTTGAGCCTCCATTGAGGACACTCCAGATGGCCTTGGAGGATGGCATTGAGCAGCTCTGGGCCTAGAGGATCACTGCAGACTGCACCATCTCGGCCTGGCCTGTTGCAGTCTGGACTGGCTAGCTGAAGGTCACCAGAAAGGGCACTGGCGGGTGAGCAAGCATCATGAGAGATGACAGCAAGTTTGTTTCAATAGAGCCAAGGTCACTGTCCTGGGGTGACACTGCAACACACCTAGTGCTCTGCTGGAGAAAAGAGTGCTGGAGTGACATGATGCTCTGGAAGCCCCTTTCAACAATGGTCCCCAGAGCCAAGGTGGCAGTCATCTGAGCTTCCATGGCAGCAGTTTGCTGAAAGAAACTGTCAGATTTGTCATGAGACACAAGAACATATGAAATAGGGTCAGGAGTAGTCCATACGTCCCCTTGAACCTGATCTGCCATTCAATAAGATCATGGATGAACTTTTACATCGACTCCACTTTCCTGCCCTATCCCCACATTCTTTTATTCCCCAAAATTTATCACCCTCAGTCTTGAATATTCTCAATGACTGAGAATTCACAGCCCTCTGGGGTAGAGAATTCCAAAGATTCACAACACTTTGAGTGAAGAAATGTTGCCTCATCTCAGTCCTAAATGGTCAACCCCTTATCCTGAAACTATGACCCCTAGTTCTAGACTCTCCAGCCAGGGGAAAGAACCTCAGCATCTACCCTGTCAAGCCCTCTACAAATTTTATATGTTTCAATGAGATCAAGTCTCATTCTTCTAAACTCCAGAGAATATAGATCCATTCTACTCAAACTCTCCTCATAGGACACGCCCCTCATGCCAGGAATCAATCTAGTGAACCTTTGTTGCACCCCCTCTAAGGCAAGTACATCTTTCCTTAGGTAAGGAGACCAAAATTGTATGCAGTACTCCAGGGGCTGGATTTTCAGTCGCCTAACGGCTCAGTTAGCGACCAGAGGGGGCAGTAATGGGAGCGTAAGAGGTTACCAACCGGGAGCACAGCGTTTTGCCCCCCGACTGAAAATTCATTAGAGGCTCACCCGGGGTGCAGACCAGTAGCGCCTGGCTGCTGACGATCATTCCGAACATGGCATATTCCTGGTGCAATGCCCATGCTTGCGTCCCTCATTTAGCGGCCGCCAAGAACATCTGGAAAAACATTCGGTGCAGGCTTGCAAAGTTGTTAACTGGTGGCTACTTATAGGTATGAGGAAGCGCTTCCCTCGGAGGTCACATTCAGTGCAATGTTTACACACAGCATGGTGGTGAGCCTCCAAGTTTGCAGTGGCAGACAGACATACCAGTTCAGCTTGAGAGAAACTTCTTTGTGAAACTTTAATGAGGGCATTACTTGTTCGCCAGCATCGCATTCTACAAGCTCTAGCAAGGTATCGGCAACAGAGAAGGGCCATTCGGCATGTTGCCGGCCGAAGAAGGAGAGCTCCTAGATGTCGGAGCAGGAGGCCTTACTCCCCCATGGCTTTATCGGTGGCAAGGTTCATACCTGCACCTCTCTGAGAAGCCATGTGTCAGAATGATGCGCTTCCGAAAGGAGGTCATTCTGAGATATGCCATCTCCTGCAGGAAGACCTGCAGCCTCACATTGGCACCAGGACTGTGCTGTCCGTCGCAGTGAAGGGGATGGTGGCACTCACTTTCTATGTCTCCGACTCCTTCCAAGCTGCACCAGGGGACATATGCAGCATCTCACAATTCGCAGCACATCGCTCCATCCGCGATGTCACACAGGCACTCTACACACGCAGAATGGACTTCATTACCTTCCCGATGAGCAGGGAGAAACAGGATGAGCGTGCATGTGGGTTTGCCAGGATAACGGGCTTCCCGAGGGTTCAAGAAGCAATTAACTACACGCATGTGACCTTGCGAGCACTATTCCAGAATGCAATGATCTTCAGAAACAGAAAGGGATACCACTCCCTAAATGTGCAACTGGTGTGCGACCACACGCAGCGCATCCTTGCACTGAATGCTCATTATCCTGGAAGTGCACATGATGCCTTTACCCTGCGGGAGAGCACTGTTCCTCGACTGTTTCAGCCACCACAGCAAGGCGAGGCTGGCTGTTCGGGGACAAGGAATACGGCCTGGCGACTTGGTTAATGACCCCCCCCCCCACACCCCGCAACCCCACCACAGATCCAGAGGAACACTACAATGAGAGCCATGCTGCCACCCGCAACATCATAGAGCAGACATTAGGGGTGCTGAAGTAGCGATTCTTGGATCACTGCAGAGGCATCCTTCAATACTCCCCTGAACAGGTCTCACTATTCATTGTGGTCTGCTGCATGCTGCACAACTTGACCACCATGAGGGCCCAGGTCTTGCCAGTGGGCATCGCAGGCCTACCTCAGGAAGAGGAGGAGGAGGAGGAGGAGGAAGAGGAACAGGAGCCTGGCATCGCCCCGAATCTCCAGCAACACAACGAGGACGAGGAGCAACCACGAAGGAGGCAGCCTGCCAATGTTGGCGGCGCCATGACTCTTCACTGGTGGCTCACAAGGGAGCGTTTCACTTAAATGGAGGTAGTTGAGGGATGCAGCTAATAATGACCGCGTATTTTGCCAAGATAATGCCACATCTCCGTCACAACTGAACAGTAACACATCAGACGCTGAAGGATACGGTTCAAATGACATTTTATTTGGCAAACAACTCCAAAAGCCCCACACCTCCAATAAAACAACTTCAAAAAACAGAACAGATGGTGAAACTTCCCAACATATATAGGTCCCATGGGGACACATTTATTCAGTGCGTCTTCCGCTGACATTTCCCACCCCTATGCCTTACCACCAACACCCCCCCGCCCCCCCACCACCGCTCCCCGCTCCCTCACCTGCTCCTTCTCAATGGGTCCTCAGTGCCTGCAGCAAGGCCGCTTGAGGGCTACTGTGTGTCTGAGGGAGACAGGACAGATGGCCTAGCACGACAACCTGGACCGGTTCTGGGGCCTGGAAAGCTCGGTTGCTGACAGCACCACCTGAGAATGGGCGGCACCAGTCTTGGATGGCTGGGGCATAGACTGCAGAAAGTGCAAAGGCAGAATGGCAATGGTGGGATTCGGAATGATGTGCTCCTGAGAGAGGACATCAGGTTCCATCTCGTCCGATTGGCTGCCACTCCTCCGGGACACAGTCTCAGCATCCGCAGCAATCTGTTGGAGTGCAGATTGTTGGCCTACTCCGGGACAGTTACCTCCCGGTTGGACTGATGGGGACCCAGAAACTATGGCAGCAGTCAGTGCTTGCGTGGCATCAATTTGACTTTGCATCAGAGCACACAGAGCATTGATGCTACCACGCATTGACGACATGGCAGAATGCAGGTGTAGCGTGGTCTCGGCACCATCGTATCTGGGACCACATGGTTACTTCTGGCCCCATCATGCATTGGAATCTACCAAGGATGGGCTTGATGGGCTGCTGAGACGCAAATGTAAACGTTGATGGGCTGCTGAGATGCAAATGTAAACATTGAGGCAGCCTCCACCACACACAAAGCAAGTGCATCCACGCTCGGCGGGATCCTCACAAATGCACCCATTAGCTCGCGGTACATCTCCATTGACTCCCTGGACATAGCCTCCTTCCTCCTCCATTTTGGCGCTCTGAAGACATTGTGGAGCTGGAGCTGCTCATGCGCTAACCTACCTTGCCGCACCTTTAAGACTCGGCTGTTCCCGGAATCTGAATCGGAGTTCGGCACAGCACAATGGGTCCACTAAATTTACCGACCAAACTTCATTATTGCCCCACCTAATTCTGGTATGCAACGGCTGATTTCACGCCTCTGTCAACTCATCGCCCGGTTCTGACAAATTTCTGGGCAGAGGGCGCAAACTTTATCAAGGCGATAAAATTACCGCTCTGTCTGGGTTACCTCCCCAAATGCGGAGCGACCGAAATTCTCCCTCCAGGTGTGGTCACACCAAAGCCCTATATAATTGGAGCAAGAAGTTTGCAGTAAGTGCTTGCATCTTGAGGAACTTCAGCTCAACAATTCTGAGCTGAAGTCTGGCGTGCAGACATTGCAGGGCATCAGGGAGGGCGAAAGTTACCTGGACACTTTGATCCAGGATGCAGTCACACCCCTTAAGTTAGGTAGTGGTGCAGGTCTGGTTAGTGGTCAGGGACAGGAGGGTATGACTGCAACTCAAAGCCTCAGCCTTTGCCCTTATCCAACAGGTATGAGGTTTTTGTTGCCTGTGTGGATGAGGGAAAAGCCTGCAGGATGGATGAGCAGGCTGGCCTTGGCACCATGGTGCAGGAGTGAAAGGGAATGTAGTTGTGGTAGGGAACAGTATAGTCAGAGAGATAGATACTGTTCTCTGTAGCCGCGACCGGGAGTTCCGAAGGTTGTGTTGCCTGCCCAGTGCCAGTGTTAAAGACGTCTCCTCGCAGCTGAAAAGAACTTGGGAGTGAGAAGGAGAGGATCCAGTTGTCGTAGTCCAACGACATAGGTAGAACTAGAAATGAGGTTCTGCCGAAAGAGTTTGAGGAGTTGGGGTCCAAATTAAAAAGCAGAACCTCAAAGGTAATAATCTCTGGATTGTTACCTGAGCCACGTGCCAATTGGTACAGGGATAAGCAGATTAGAACGTTAAATGCGTGGCTCAAAGAGTGGTGTGGGAGTTTTGCTTCATAGGGCACTGGTACCAGTACTGGGGAAAGAGTGAGCTATTCTGTTTGGATGGGCTCCACTTAAACCAGGCTTCTGTAGGTATGTAAAAAGGAAAAGGTTAGCAAAGGTAAATGTGGGTCCCCTACAGGCTGAGAGTAAGCCTGGGAGGATTTTAGAATTCAGCAAAGGAGGACCTAGAAAGTGTTAAGAAAGGGAAAATAGAATATGAGAGTAATGAGGAAAAGATTAGCGAAAGTGAATGTGGGTCCTTTCCAGACAGAGACAGGAGAAATTATAATAGCGAATAAGGAAATGGCAGAGAAATTAAACAAATACTTAGTGTCTGTCTTCACGGAAGACACAAAAAACCTCCCGGAAATAGTGGAGAACCAAGCGTCTAGCGAGAATGAGGAACTGAAAGAAATTAGTATTAGTAAAAAAATAGTACTAGAGAAATTAATGGGACTGAAAGCCGATAAATCCCCTCGATCCGATGACTTACATCCTAGGGTTTTGAAAGAGGTGGCTATAGAAATAGTGGATGCATTGGTTGTCATCTTCCAAAACTCCATAGATTCTAGAACGGTTTCCGTAGATTGGAAGGTAGCTAATGTAACCCCGCTATTTAAGAAAGGAGAGAGAGAGAAATCGGGGAAATACAGATCAGTTAGCCAGACATCAGTAATAGGGAAAATGTTAGAATCTATTATTAAGAATGTGGTAACAGGGCACTTAGAAAATAATAATAGGATTGGGCAGAGTCAACATAGATTTATGAAACGGAAATCATATTTGACAAATCTGTTAGAACTTGTGGAGGTTGCAACTAGTAGACTAGATAAGGCACAGAGCGCGCTGACCCCACCTGACCTAGGAGAGAACATCACCACCAGCAGCGGGGACATCAGAGGAGCACCCCAGGACTCAGCGCGCCGACCTGACCTAGGAGGGAACATCACCACCGGCAGCAGGGACACAAGAGGAGCTAGCCACTGCAGGGAGCAGCGCGAGCCGTCCCGAGAGGACAACAAAGCCGACGAGGGTGACAAAAATCGACGCCACCAGAATCCAGGTAGCTGATTGGTGACGTATCTTGGAGCGAAGTCAAGCCCAGCAGAGGTGTTGGGACCCAGGAGTGGGAGGAGCGGAGGATGGTACCAATGAGGAGTGGAGGACGGGGACCGGCGAGGAGTGGAGGACGGGGACCAGCGAGGAGAGGAGGTTGGAAATGGCGGTCGGGACCGGTGAGGAGTGGAGGTTGGAAACTGCGGTTGGGGCCAGCGAGGAGCAGAGGTCGGAACTGGTGAGGAGCGAAGGTTGGAAACGGCAATCGGGACCGGCGAGGAGCGGAGGTCGGGAGCGGCGACGCCCAGAGGATCGGGGCCCTAGGGAAGGAGCAGCATCAGCCAACATTAAGGTCGTGAGGCCTCCAATGCGCCCTATGAATCCCAGGGAGAGAGGTCCTTTGGGAAGGAGGAAGGAGGACAGTAGGAGTATGTATGTGTGTATGTACTAGGCCCATGCAGCGGAGCCTGGTCTCCAGTCGTCTTGGTGGATCTCCTTGCGACTGGACCAAGATCTTACTCTGTCAAGCCCATGTGGTAGCTGATGTGCATCGGCCACCCCAAGTTAAAAGAATTCACACACGGGCATCTTCCACCCTTTAATATGAAGTTTGGGACCTGGAACGTCAGGACCCTCATGGACAACCCCAACAGCAACAGACCGGTACGCAGTACTGCTATCGTTGACCGGGAATTCAGATGTTTTGACGTAGACATCGCGCCCTAAGCGAGACCCGGTGGCCAGCTCAAGGAACAAGGTGGCAGTTATACCTTCTTCTGGAAATGTAAACCAGAAGAATGCAGCCTCCATGAGGTAGGCTTCACCATAAAAAAATGAGTGAGTTGGCCATCTCAGAGACTACCCTTGCGGGATAAATGAACTCCTCATGACCCTTCGGCTCACCCTAGCCCGGAACCAGTGCGCTACAGGCATCAGTGTGTATGCCCCAACACTGGAATCTACAAGCGAGACCAAAGAGGAATTCTACTCCAGCTTTGAACAATCCCTGTCCCGAGTCCCAACAGGCGATAAGCTGATCCTCCTTGGCGACTTTAATGCCAGAGTTGGAAAGGACACAGTCATCTGGTGAGATGTGATCAGCAGAGAGGGGGTAGGGAAAACCATCTCCAACAGTACTCTCCTCCTGACAAAATGCTCAGAACATGGTCTTGTCATAATCAACACCTTGTTCTATCAGAGAAACAAGTATAAGGCTTCATGGTAACACCCCCGCTCCAAGCATTGGTATCTGCTAGATTACGTCATCGTCCGAGTGAGAGACGGCAAGGACACACGCATTACCCACGCTATGAAAGGAGCTAACGACTGCTGGATGGACCACCGCCTAATCTGCTCGATCATTGTCATGTATGTAATCTTCATGTAACTGTAACCTTCATAACAACACTGCATACTGTATACACCTAAGAAATGCACACCTTGACCACAGAGGGTGAACTTGTGGGAGACACTCCTCACCTGGTCATCCAGGTATATAAATGGAGGTCCCACGCAGGGTCATCAGTTCTTGGTCCTGTCAATAAAAGTTCAGGTCACAGAGTGACCTTGTCTGCAGAATGTGCCTCGTGTGAATTTATAGTAGTGTGTAAGGACGTTACAATTGGCGACGAGAAACGGAAATCAACAACTTACGAGAATGGCCACCGGTAGCACAGAGGAACAGTACTGTGTTGGTGAGGACTGGGACGATTTAGTTGAGAGGCTCCAGCAGAGCTTTGTCACGAAGGACTGGCTGGGAGATGCAGCGGCTGACAAGCGAAGGGCGCATCTACTGACCAGCTGTGGACCTAAGACGTACGCAATGATGAAAGACCTGCTCGCACCCGAGAAGCCGGCGGACAAAGCCTTTGAAGAGCTCAGCAAACTGATCGGTGAGCACCTCAAACCAGCGAGCAGTATACACATGGCCCGACACCGATTCTATACACACCGACGGTTGGGAAGGACAGAGCATGCCGGACTTCGTTGCGGACCTTCGGCGCCTGGCCAGCCTCTGTAAGTTCACAGACGCCTGCAGGGGGGAGATGTTAAGGGATTTCTTTATTGAGGGCATTGGTCATGCAGGGATTTTCAGAAAGCTAATTGAGACCAAGGACTTAACCTTGGAAGCGGCAGTGTTGATGGCTCAGACCTTCATGGTGGGGGAGGAGGAAACCAAGATAATATACGCGCGCAACTCTGCTTCCAACGTGGCGATGGATCAGGGAATTAACATTGTAAACGCGACTCAGAACCCCGCAGACAGGCAATTCAACACCACCCAGGCAGCAACAGACTCTAGAGTGGGTCCTCAACAGAGACAATGGCAGATTGAACGGACATTTATGCCATCACGGTGGACAATGTGTCCCGTGATGGGGCCATTGACACCCATTAACAGAGTGCTCAAGAGTAATCAAAGAGACAATCAGAGAGGAATGCCTGGTAACAGCCCTTTTGCTCACAACAATCTCAGCTCATGCTGGAGGTGCGGGAGCAGAAATGCTGCAAAAACCTGTAGGTTTCAACACTTTATCTGTAGAAATTGTAACTTCAGTGGACATTTAGCCAGAATGTGCAGGAAGCTCGCAGCGAGGCTAATTTATGAGGCAGATGAACCAGAAGAGGGGTCTGCAAGGCAGGTTGATGCTTGGGACAAAGCAATGGACGCTGAAGTTCAGCGGGTTCATGTGGCAAACATCCACAGCTCATATACCAAAATGCCACCAATATGATGAAAGCCCTATTAAACGACATCCCGGTACGCATGGAGCTGGACACAGGGGCCAGCCAGTCACTTATGAGTGTCCAACAATTCGAGAAACTATGGCCACTCTGAGCTAGCAGACCCAAACTAGAACGCATTGACACGCAATTACGGATGCACACCAAAGAGATCATCCCAGTGCTGGGCAGTGCAATGTTGGTGGTCACACATAATGGATCAGAGAACCGGCTGCCACTCTGGATTGTCCCAGGAAATGGTCCCGTGCTTTTGGGGAGGAGCTGGCTAGCAGAGATGTACTGGTAATGGGGGGATGTGCACGCCATTTCATCTGTGGAGCGAAGTTCATGCTCACAGGTCCTACAGAAATTTGAGTCACTATTTCAACCTGGTGTCGGGACTTTCAAAGGTACCAAAGTAGTGATTCGCATCACCCTGGATGCCAGACCAGTGCACCACAAAGCCAGAGCTGTCCCATATGTGATGCAGGAGAAAATTGAGAGTGAGTTGGACAGGTTGCTAAGAGAGGGCATAATTTCGCCTGTTAAATTCAGCAACTGGGCAAGCCCCATCGTCCCTGTCCTAAAAACGAATGGCTCGGTCAGGATCTGTGGCGACTACAAGGCCACTATCAACCGAGTGTCACTACAAGACCAATACCTGCTTCCGAGACCTTTTTGCCATGCTGTTCATCAAGTTGGACCTCACTTCAGCCTACATGACCCAGGAACTGGCTGAAGAATCCAAGCTACTGACCACCATCACCACGCACAAGGGGCTGTTTGTCTACAACAGGTGTCCGTTTGGCATTCGATCAGTGGCCGCTATCTTTCAAAGGAACATGGAAAGCCTTCTTAAATCCATCCCTGAAACAATCGTATTTCAGGACGACATCCTTATCCCAGGTCAAGACACCAAGGAACACCTCCACAACCTGGAGGAAGTGCTACGCCGACTGGACCGGGTAGGCCTGCGACTAAAGAAGTCCAAGTGTGTGTTTTTGGCCCCAGAGGTCGTGTTTTTGGGCAGGAGGGTTGCCGCAGATGGGATCCAGCCTACCGAATCCAAAACGGAGGCGATTCGTCGTGCGCCCAGGCCCGGCAACACATCAGAGTTGTGTTCATTTCTGGGACTCTTGAACTATTTTGGGAACTTTTTGCCGAACTTAAGCACATTGTTGGAGCCGCTACACGTTGGTTTTGTGGGGACTGTCAGGAACGGGCTTTCAATCGGGCGCGGAACCTGCTTTGTTCTAATAAGCTGTTGACTCTGTACAACCCCTGTAAGAAATTGTTTTTGACATGTGATGCATCATCCTATGGGGTTGGGTGCGTGTTGCAGCAGAGTAATGATGAGGGCCAACTCCAAACTGTGGCTTATGCCTCCAGGTCACTCTCCCAAGCAGAACGGGGATATGGGATGGTTGAAAAGGAAGCACTCGCATGTGTCTACAGGGTGAAAAAGATGCACCAGTACCTTTTTGGCAGAAGGTTAGAGTTAGAAACGGACACAAGCCGTTAACATCCCTGTTGTCAGACAGCAAAGCTGTCAATGTCAACGCATCAGCTCGCATACAGCAATGGGCTCTCACGCTGGCTGCGTATGACTACACCATACGGCACCGGCCATGCACCGAAAATTGCGCTGACGCACTCAGCAGGCTTCCACTGGCCAACACTGAGAGGGCAGCAGAGCAAAGCGCTGAGATGGTCATGGCCGTTGAAGCCTTTGACAATGCAGGCTCCCCCATCACAGCCCGCCAGATCAAAATCTGGACCAACAGAGATCCCCTCCTATCCTTGATTAAGAAATGTGTCCTGACTGGGGATTGGACGCCCGCACACGGAGCATGCCCCGAGGAGGTCAGACCGTTTCACAGTCGGATAGATGAGCTCTCCATCCAAGCCGACTGCCTACTATGGGGCAGCCCCATAAGGGAAGGGAAGCATTCATCAGGGAACTCCACAGTGAGCACCAAGGCATCGTGCTAATGAAGGCCATTGCCCGGTCACATGTATGGTGGCCAGGAATTGACTCAGACCTGGAACACTGTGTTCGCAGGTTCACAACGTGTGCCCAGCTGGGCAATGCCCCCAGGGAGGCCCTAATCAGCCCATGGCCCTAGCCCACCAGGCCATGGTCACGTATTCACGTAGACTATGCGGGCCCGTTCATGGGAAAAATGTTCCTCATTGTTGTTGATGCGTACTCGAAATGGATCGAGTGCATCATTTTGAATTCGTGCACGACATCTACCACTGTGGAGAGTCTGCGTGCAGTCTTTGCGACCCACGGCTTGCCGGACTTCCTGGTTAGCGACAACGGCCCGTGTTTCACTAGCTATGAATTCCAGGAGTTCATGTTGGGTAACGGCATCAAACATGTCAGGATGGCATCGTTCAAGCCGGCTTCCAATGGCCAGGCGGAACGTGCGGTCCAAATCATAAAACAGGACATGCCCTGGATTCAAGGACCCTCCCTACTATGCCGCCTATTGCGCCTCCTGTTGGCCTATAGGTCCCGACCGCATTCGCTCACGGGAGTCCCGCCTGCGGAACTACTCATGAAACGTACACTTAAAACTCGGCTGTCCCTCATTCATTCTGTCCTGTCAGACATTGTTGAGGGCAAGCGCCAGTCCCAAAATGAGTGCCATGACCGGAACTCAAAGGGGAGAGGTATAGAAATCGATGACCCTGTATTTGTTCTTAATCACGCTTTGGGGCCCAAGTGGCTTGAGGGTACTGTAATTGGCAAAGAGGGGAATAGGGTCATCGTGGTCAGACTTAACAATGGACAGATATGCCGCAAGCATCTGGACCAAGTAAAAAAAAGGTTCAGCATGGACACTGAGGAACCTGAGAAAGATCATGAGATGTTGCCCACACCACCGCCAGTGAACGAGCAACAAGAACATTCAGCAGCATGCACAGTCCCTGCGGCCAACCTGGACAAGCCAGAATCATCACAGGTGACAGAGACGCATGCCAAGGCTCAACAACCAGAGCCCCAACTGCGGCGCTCCACGAGAGAGCGTCGACCGCCTGAAAGACTTAATTTTTGACCCCATAAGACGTTGGGGGGGGGGGGCGGGGGAGAAGGTGATGATGTAACCTTCATGTAACTGTAACCTTCATAACAACACTGCATACTGTATACACCTAAGAAATGCACACCTTGACCACAGGGGGTGAACTTGTGGGAGACACTCCTCATCTGGTCATCCAGGTATATAAAGGGAGGTCCCACGCAGGGTCATCACTTCTTGGTCCTGTCAATAAAGGTTCAGGTCACAGAGTGACCTTGTCTGCAGAATGTGCCTCGTGTGAATTTATAGTAGTGTGTAAGGACATTACAATAATCTCCATCAATGTATCCCCAATACAGCAGTAGAAACAAAAACAATGCTGCAGGAAAATCAACACTGGAGCTCTCAAAGACCCTGCTAAGAAAGCCCTTTTCAGCCAGCACCTCACTGCCAACCTGACGACTCCCAGTGATTCAGAGATGTAGAGTGGCCACAGCACCTGGTCTGCCCTCAAGGCCTTCATAATTAGCACCTGCAAAGAGATGCTCGGTCACTCGACCATGAAACACCAAGACTGGTTCGACGAGAACGACAAGGGGACCCAGGAGCTAATAAGCGCAAGGCATTCCTGAACTGGAAAAAGCAACACAACTCAAGAGCAAGAAAGCAGCTCTACATACATCTGAAAGTCGAGGTCCAACAAAAAACTCGCGACCCAAAGAACAGATGATGGGTGGAGCAGCAACTAGCCGACAACAACGATGTGCGTGGATTCTTTAGCGCAGTCAAGACCACCTACGGCCCAAGCACCCAAGGTTCTACCCCACTTCAGGCTAACAATGGACAGGTACTCATCAAGGACAGAGAAGCAGTCAGTGCCCGCTGGAAGGAGCACTTTGAAGATCTCCTCAACCGAGACTCTGTCTTCGACACGAGTGTCCTTGACTCCATCCCGCAGCATGCTAACCGCCACCACATCAGCACAACCCCAGCCCGGCATGAGGTTGAAAAATCCATTCGACAACTGAAGAACAACAAGGCCTCAGGAGCAGATGGAATCCCCGCCAAAGCAGCACTATTGGCGTGAATATGTTAACTTATTTCTCTTATTTGGAAGAAGGAGTACATACCAGGGCATCTCAGAGACGCCGTAATCGTGACCATCTTCAAGAAAGGGGACAAGTCCGATTGCAGTAATTACAGAAGAGTTTTCCTGCTGTCTGCCACAGGGAAAGTCATCGCAAGAATCCTCCTCAACCGCCTTCTCCCTGTAGCTCAAGAGCTGCACCCAGAGTCGCAATGCAGATTCCGTCCACTAAGGGGCACAATGGACATGATCTTCACTGCGCAAATCCAAGAGAAATGCAGGTAACAACACTAACCCCTGTACATGGCCTTCTCAGACCTCACAAAGGCCTTCGATACTGTCAACCGTGAGGGATTATGGAGCGTTCTCCTCAAATTTGGCTGCCCTCAAAAGTTTGTCACCATCTTCCGCCTGCTTCACGATGACATGCAGGCCATGATGCTGACCAACGAATCCACCACAGACCCAATTCATGTACTGACCGGTGTCAAGCAAGGCTGCGTCATCGCACCAATGCTCTTCTCGATCTTCCTTGCTGCAATGCTCCACCTCGCCCTCAGTAAGCTCCCCGCTGGAGTGGAGCTATCTATAGAACAAACGGGAAACTGTTCACCCTCAGTCACCTCCAGTCCAGATCCAAGGTCGTCCCATCCTCTGTCATTGAATTACAGTATGCAGACGACACTTGCATCTGCGCACACTCGGACACCGAACTCCAAACCATCGTCAACACCTTCACCGACGTGTACGAGAGCATGGGCCTTACACTAAACATCCGTAAGACAAAGATCCTCTACTAACCTGCCCCCACCACACAGTACTACCCCCCGATGAGGCCTTGGACAACGTGGACCATTTTCCATACCTCGGGTGCCTACTGTCAACAAGGGCAGATGTCGATGACGAAGTCCAACACTGCTTTCAGTGTGTCAGTGCAGCCTTCGGTCGCCTGAAGAAGAGAGTGTTTGAAGACCAGGATCTCAAATCCGGCACTAAGCTCATGGTCTACAGAGCAGCAGTGAAGCCCGCCCTCCTATATGCTTCAGAGACATGGACTATGTACAACAGGGACCTCAAAGCACTGGAGAAGTACCACCAATGCTGCCTCCGCAAGATCCTGCAAATCCATTGGAATGATAGGCGCACCAATGTCAGTCTTCTCACACAGCCAAACATCCCCAGCATCGAAGCATTGACCACGTTCAATCAGCTCCGATGGACGGGTCACATCATCCGCATGCCTGATACGAAACTCCTAAAACAAGCGCTCTACTCAGAGCTCCGACACGGCAAGCGAGCCCCAGGTGGGCAGAGGAAATACTTCAAGGACACCCTCAAAGCCTCCGACACTATGGAATCCCTGGCCCAAGACCGCTCAAAGTGGAGAAGCATCCGGGAAGGCACCGAACACCTCGAGTTTCTTCGCCACGAGCAAGCGGAGGTCAAGCACAAACAGCGGAAGGAGTGCACGACAAACCAAGCAACCCACCCACCCGTCCCTTCAACCACTGTCTGCCCCACCTGTGACAGAGATTGTAGGTCCTGCATCAGACTCATCAGTCACCTGAGAACTCAGTTTTAGTGTGGAAGCAAGACATCCTCAACTCCGAGGGACTGCCTAAAAAGAAGAGAATAAGCGATAAGGGGAGGAGCAGTGGATGTGGTGTATTTGGATTTATGAAGGCATTTAATAAATATAGAAACATAGAAAATAGGTGCAGGAGTAGGCCATCCGGCCCTTCGAGCCTGCACCACCATTCAATAAGATCATGGCTGATCATTCCTTCAGTATCCCTTTCCTACTTTCTCTCCATATCCCTTGATCCCTTTAGCCGCAAGGGCCATATCTAACTCCCTCTTGAATATATCCAATGAACTGGCTTCAACAACTCTGCGGCAGGGAATTTCACAGGTTAACAACTCTCTGAGTGAAGAAGTTTCTCCTCATCGCAGTCCTAAATGGCCTGCCCCTTATCCTAAGACTGTGTTCCCTGGTTCTGGACTTCCCCAACATCGGAAACATTCTTCCCGCATCTAACCTGTCCAGTCCAGTCAAAATTTTATATGTTTCTATGAGATCCCCTCTCATCCTTCTAAACTCCAGTGTATAAAGGCCCAGTTGATCCAGTCTCTCCTCATATGTCAGTCCAGCCATCCCTGGAATCAGTCTGGTGAACCTTCGCTGCACTCCCTCAATAGCAAGAACGTCCTTCCTCAGATTAGGAGACCAAAACTGAACACAATATTTCAGGTGAGGCCTCACCAAGGCCCTGTACAATTGCAGCAAGACTTCCCTGCTCCGATACTGAAATCCCCTTGCTATCAAGGCCAACATACCATTTGCCTTCTTCACCGCCTGCTGTACCTGCATGCCAACCTTCAATGACTGATGAACCATGACACCCAGGTCTCGCTGCACCTCCCCTTTTCCTTATCTGCCGCCATTCAGATAATATTCTGCCTTCGTGTTTTTGCCCCCAAAGTGGATAACCGCACATTTATCCACATTATACTGCATCTGCCCACTCGCCTAACCTGTCCAAATCACCCTGCAGCCTCTTAGCGTCCTGCCACCCAGTTTAGTGTCATCTGCAAACTTGCAGATATTACACTCAATTCCATCATCTAAATCATTAATATATATTGTAAAGAGCTGGGGTCCCAGCACTGAGCCCTGCGGCACTCCACTAGTCACTGCCTGCCATTCTGAAAAGGAACCATTAATCCCGACTCTCTGCTTCCTGTCTGCCAACCAGTTTTCTATCCAAGTCAGTACATTACCCCCAATACCATGTGCTTTGATTTTGCACACCAATCTCTTGTGTGAGACCTTGTCAAAAGCCTTTTGAAAGTCCAAATACACCACATCCACTGATTCTCTGTCCACTCTACGAGTTACATCCTCAAAAAATTCCAGAAAATTTGTCAAGCATGATTTCTCCTTCATAAATCCATGCTGACTTGGACCAATCCTATCACTGCTTTCCAAATGCGTTGCTATTTCATCCTTAATAATTGATTCCAACATTTTCCCCACTACTGATGTCAGGCTAACCGGTCTATAATTACCCGTTTTCTCTCTCCCTCCTTTTTTAAAAAGTGGTGTTACGTTAGCAACCCTATAGGAACTGATCCAGAGTCGATAGACTGTTGGAAAATTATCACCAATGCATCCACTATTTCTAGGGCCACTTCCTTAAGTACTCTGGGATGTAGACTATCAGGCCCTGGGGATTTATCGGCCTTCAATCCCGTCAATTTCCCCAACACAATTTCCCGCCTAATAAGGATATCCTTCAGTTCCTCCTCCTCACTAGACTTTCGGTCCCCTAGTACATCCGGAAGGTTATTTGTGTCTTCCTTTGTGAAGACAGAACCAAAGTACTTGTTCAATTGGTCTGCTATTTCTTTGTTCCCCATTATAAATTCACCTGAATCTGACTGCAAGGGCCCTACGTTTGTCTTTACTAATCTTTTACTCTTCACATATCTATAGAAGCTTTTGCAGTCATTTTTTATGTTTCCGGCAAGCTTCCTCTCATACTCTATTTTCCCCCTCTTAATTAAACCCTTTGTCCTCCTATGCTGTATTGTAAATTTCTCCCAGTCCTCCGGTTTGCTGCTTTTTCTGGCTAATTTGTATGCTTCTTCCTTGGATTTAACACTATCCTTAATTTCCCTTGTTAGCCACGGTTGAGCCACCTTCCCAGTTTTATTTTTACTCCAGACACAGATGTACAATTGTTCGAGTTCATCCATATGATCTTTAAAGGTTTGCCATTGCCTTTCCACTATCAACCCTTTAAGTATCATTTGCCAGTCTAATCTAGCCAATTCGCGCCTCATACCATCAAAGTTACCTTTCTTTAAGTTCAGGACCCTAGTTTCTGAATTAACTTTGTCACTCTCCATCTTAATAAAGAATTCTACCATATTATGGTCACTCTTCCCCAAGGGGCCTCGCACAACAAGATTTCTAATTAGTTCCTTCTCATTACACATCACCCAGTCTAGGATGGCCAGCTCTCTGGTGCCACACAAGAGGTTATCAAACAAAATTAGGCTCATGGGTTTGGGGGTAATATACTAGCACCTCAACAGCGCCGGGACCAATATCCTCGCGGGGAGTTTTGCTAGTGCTATTGGGGAGAGTTTAAACTAGCTTGGCAGGGGGGTGGGAACCTGAGAACGAATTCAAAAGGGAAGGAAGTAAAGCAGAAATTGGATAGTAAGAATCTAGAAAGCGAATCTGTAAGACAAAGGAAACAGGGCTTAGTATGCAGTAAGCAAGGAGGTCTTCCTGTGCTGAATGGTATATACTTTAATGCAAGGAATATAGCGAATAAGGCAGATGAGCTAAGAGCACAGGTAAACACTTGGGAGTACGACATTATAGCCATTACAGAAACATGGCTGAAAGAGGGGCAGGTTTGGCAGATCAATATTCCGGGCTACAGGATCTTTAGACAAGATAGAGAGGGGGGTAAAAAGGGGGGGATCGCGGTACTGATTAAAGAAACTATTACAGCGGTGAGGAGGGATGATATGTTAAGAGGGATCATCAAATGAGGCCACATGTGTCGAATTGAAAAATAAAAAAGGGGCGATCACACTGCTGGGCATGTATTATAGACCCCCAAACAGTGGGAGAGAGATAGAGGAGCAAATATGTAGGCAAATTCCTGCGAAGTCCAAAAACCATAGGGTAGTAATAGTAGGGGATTTTAACTATCCAAATATCGATTGGGAGAAATTTAGTGTGAAGGGTATAGAGGGTGCGGAATTCTTGAAATGTATTCAAGAGAACTTTTTTAGTCAGTATGTAGCAAGCCCGACACAAGAGGCAGCGGCCTGGATTTAGTTTTGGGGAATGAAGCTGGGCAGGTTGAACGGTTATTAGTGGGAGAGCACTTGGGTGCCAGTGACCATAATTCATTCAGATTCAACTTGGTTATGGATAAGGACAAGAATAGGCCTGGAATAACAGTTCCGAATTTGGGAAAAGCTAATTTTACTAAGTTAAGGAGTGATTTAAAAACATAGAAACATAGAAAATAGGTGCAGGAGTAGGCCATTCGGCCCTTCGAACCTGCACCACCACTCAATATGATCATGGCTGATAATGCAACTTCAGTATTCCATTCCTGCTTTCTCTCCATACCCCTTGATCCCTTTAGCCGCAAGGGCCACATCTAACTCCCTTTTGAATATATCTAACGAACTGGCCTCAAGAACTTTCTGTGATAGAGAATTCCACAGGTTCACAATTCTCTGAGTGAAGAAGTTTCTCCTCATCTTGGTCCTAAATGGCTTACCCCTTATTCTTAGACTGTGACCCCTGGTTCTGGACTTCCCCAACATCGGGAACATTCTTCCTGCATCTAACCTGTCCGATCCCATCAAAATCTTATATGTTTCTATGAGATCCCCTCTCATTCTTCTAAATTCCAGTGAATATAAGCCTAGTCGATCCAGCCTTTCTTCATTTGTCAGTCCTGTCACGCCGGGAATCAGTCTGGTGAACATTCTCTGCACTCCCTCAATAGCAAGAATGTCCTTCCTCAGATTAGGAGACCAAAATTGTACACAATATTCAAGGCGTGGCCTCACCAATGCCCTGTACAACTGCAGTAAGACCTCCCTGCTCCTATACTCAAATCCTCTTGCTATGAAGGCCAACATGCCATTTGCCTTCTTCACCGCCTGCTGTACCTACATGCCAACTTTCAATGACTGATGTACCATGACACCCAGGTCTCATTGCACCTCCCTTTTGCCTAATCTGTCACCATTCAGATAATATTCTGCCTTCCTGTTTTTGGCCATAGTGGACTGGAAACAGCTACTTGTTGGTAAATCAGTGTCGGAACAGTGGGAGGCATTCAAGGAGGAGATCCGGAAGGCGCAGGCCAAACATGTGCCCTTAAAGAAAAAGGCTAGGAAAAATCATTCTAGAGCACCCTGGATGTATATGGACTTACAGGGGAGGATTAAGAAAAAAAGGGGCTAAATACTATAGAATCTTTAGAGGAATATAGAAAGTTAAGAGACAAAACTAAAAAGGATATTAGGAATGCTAAGAGAGAGCACGAGAAATTCTTGGCCATAAAATTAAGGAAAACCCTAAGATGTTCTATAAATATATTAAGAGTAAGAGGGTAGCTCAAGAAAGGGTAGGGCCTATTAGAGACCATGAGGGTAATCTTTGTGTGGAGGCGGAAGATGTTGGTACGGTCCTTGACGAATACTTTGCATCTGTTTTCACAAAGGAACGGGACATTGCAGATACTGCTAGCAAGGTGGAGTGTGATATTCTGGATGAAATAAACATAGAGAGAGAGGAAGTATTAAGGGTTTTAGCAGCTTTGAAAGTAGATAAGTCCCCAGGCCCGGATGAAATGCATCCCAGGCTGTTGAGCAAAGTAAAAGAGGAAACAGCAGAGGCCTTGACCATCATTTTCCAGTCCTCTTGGGATCTGGGCATGGTGCCAGAGGACTGGAGGACAGCTAATGTAGTACCCTTGTTTAAGAACGGAGAAAGGGATAGGCCGAGTAATTACAGGCCTGACAGCCTAACCTCAGTGGTGGGAAAATTATTGGAAAAAATCCTGAAAGACAGGATAAATCTGCATTTGGAAAGGCAATGATTAATTAGGGACAGTTAGCACGGATTTGTTAAGGGAAGATCATGTTTGACTAATCTGATTGAATTTTTTGAGGAGGTAACCAAGAGGGTCGATGAGGGTAGTGCGTACGATGTAGTATATATGGACTTTAGAAAGGCTTTTGATAAGGTCCCACATGGTAGACTGGTCATGAAGGTTAAAGCCCATGGGATACAGGGCAAAGTGTCAAGGTAGGAAGCACGCAGTACTCCAAGTATTATACAATTTAAGCATAACCTCACTGCTCTTATATTCTATGCCTCGGCCAATAAAGGCAAGCATTTCATATGCCTTCTTAACCACCTTATCCACCTGGCCTGCTACTTTCAGGGATCTGTGGACAAACACTCCAAGGTTCCATTGTTCATCTGCACTATTAAGTGGCCTTCCGCTTAATGTGTATACCCTTTCCTTATTAGTCCTCCCAAAGTGCATCACCTCATCTGAATTAAATTCCATTTGTCACTGCTCTGCCCACCTGACCAATAGATTGATATTCTCCTGCAGCTCTGGGTCCGTAACCCTGCAGGTTACTGCACTTTAAGTGCCCATCCAACCATCTCTTAAAAGTGGTGAGGGTTTCTGCACCCACCACTCTTCTAGGCAGCACGTTCCAGATCCCCACAACCCTCTGCGTAAAGAAGCCTCCCCTCAAATCCCCTCTAAACCTTCCACCAACCACCTTAAAACTATGCCTCTTCGTAATAAACCCCTCCACCGATGGAAATAGACCTTTACTATCCACTATATACATGCCCACTCAATATTTTGTACACCTCAATGAGGTCTCCTCTCAACTTCCTCTGTTCCAATGAGAACAAACCCAGCCTATCCAATCTGTCTTCATAACTAAGATTCTCCATTCTAGGCAGCATCCTAGTAAATCTCCTCTGCATTCTCTCTAATGTAATCACGTCCTTCCTATAATACGGCGACCAGAACTGCACGCAGTACTCCAAGTATTATACAATTTAAGCATAACCTCCCTGCTCTTATATTCTATGCCTCGGCCAATAAAGGCAAGCATTTCATATGCCTTCTTAACCACCTTATCCACCTGGCCTGCTACTTTCAGGGATCTGTGGACAAACACTCCAAGGTTCCATTGTTCATCTGCACTATTAAGTGGCCTTCCGCTTAATGTGTATACCCTTTCCTTATTAGTCCTCCCAAAGTGCATCACCTCATCTGAATTAAATTCCATTTGCTACTGCTCTGCCCACCTGACCAATAGATTGATATTCTCCTGCAGCCCATGACTTTCCTCTTCATTATCAACCACACTGCCAATTTTAGTGTCGTCTGCAAACTTCTTAATCATACTCCCAATATTCAAATCTAAATCATTGATATATATCACAAAAAGCAAGGGACCCAGTACTGAGCCCTGCGGAACCCCATTGGAAATATCCTTCCAGTCACAAAAACATCCATCAATCATTACCCAGAGCTGGTAATT
Source organism: Pristiophorus japonicus (assembly GCF_044704955.1). Lineage (NCBI taxonomy): Eukaryota > Metazoa > Chordata > Chondrichthyes > Pristiophoridae > Pristiophorus > Pristiophorus japonicus. Next base: position 86,489,781 of record NC_091984.1, on the reverse strand, counting down.
GGGATTAAACTGGATGACCTTTTGTTGGACGGCGCAGATATAATGGCAAGTACTGCAGGGAATAGAATACGGCCAGGGTGATCTCCAGGACTAGTTTTGATCACCTGGATGGATCGGAGAGTAATTTTCCCAGATTTTTTCTCCCTAAATTGGCCTGGGTTTTTATCTGGTTTTTGCCTCTCCCAGGAATCACATGGCTCTGATGGGGGTGGAGTGTAAAATGTTTCAGTATAAGGGGTATCGCAGTTGTGTGAGGTGGACTGGTTGGGTTGCGTGCTCTTTGCTTTTCCGTCATTGTTCATAGGTTTATACGTAACCTTTAGGGCTGCTGACCAAGGGCCGTGCGGCTCTTTGTCGGCCGGCGTGGACACGATGGGCCGAAATGGCCTCCTTCTGCACTGTAAATTTCTATGTTTCTATGGATTGAGGAATGGTTAATGGACAGAAACCAGAGAGTAGGAATATACGGGTCATTTTCGGGTTGGCAGGCTGTAACTAGAGGGGTGCTGCAAGGGCCGGTGCTTGGGCCCCAGCTATTCACAATCTGTATCAATGATTGGATGAGGGGACCAAATGTAAAATATCCAAGTTTGCTGATGATACAAAGCTTGGTGGGAATGCAAGTTGTGAGGAGGATGCAAAGTGGCTTCAGGGGGATATAGATAGGCTAAGTGAATGGACAAGAACATTGCAAATGGAATATATTGTGGAGAAATGTGAAGTTATCCACTTTGGTAGGAAAAATAGAAAAGCAGAGTATTTTTTTAAATGGTGAGAGATTGGAAAATGTTGGTGTTCAGAGGGACCTGGGTGTCCTTGTACACGAATCACTGAAAGTTAACATGCAGGTACAACAAGCAATTAAGAAAGCAAATGGTATGTTGGCCTTTATTACAAGAGGATTTGAGGATAAGAGTAAAAAAATCTTACTGCAATTATATAGGGCCCTGATGAGACCATACCTGTATTGTGCACAGTTTTGGTCTCCTTACCTAAATAAGGATATACTTGCCATAGAGGGAGCGCAATGAAGGTTTACCAGATTGATTCCTGAGATGGGGGAATTGTCCTATGAGGAGAGATTGAGCAGACTAGGCCAATATTAACTAGAGTTTAGAAGAATGAGTGGTATCTCATTGAAACATACAAAATTCTTACAGGGCTAGACTAGGTAGATGCAGGCAGGATGTTTCCTCTGGCTGAGTAATCCAGAACCAGGGGCAGGCTCAGAATAAGGGGTCAGCCATTTAAGCCTGAGATGAGCAGAAACATCTTCACTCAGAGGGTGGTAAATCTTTAGAATTCTCTAGCCCAGAGGGCTTTGAAGCTCAGTCTTTGAGTATATTTATGACAGAGATCAATAGATTTTGGAATATTAAGGGAATCAAGGGATATGGGGACAGTGCAGGAAAGTGGAATTGAGGTAGATCAGCCTCGATCTCATTGAATGGCAGAGCAGGCTCGAGGGACTGAATGGCTTACTCCTGTTCCTATTTCTTATGTTCTTATTAAATCTCCTCTTAAACTATGCTCCAGTGGAAATAGTTCTGATCTCTCAAAGTCTCTCCTCATAACTTACTGTGGGCGATTTCAATCTGCCTACTGCCCTGTTTTTCAGTGGGAATGGGTGATAAAGGATCCAATTTTTAAAATTTCATGCCAATTTTACACCCATGTACACTGGTACCATTATTACTGCATAAAGCACCTTGGGACAATTTACTATGTTAAAGATGCGTTATTAATGCAAGTTGTTGTTGTTGTGTGAGCAGAGAAAATAAAATCATCTCGTTCTTTGCAAAAATAATGGGTGAAACTTTTCATCTTTGGCGGAGTTGTATCCACTACAGCCCATTTTCCGCACACGCTGAATTCCAAAGTTCCGTCACTTGTTTCTTAGAAAGAGGGCTGCATGACACATGAATCTCCGAAGGGGATTTCAGCAAAAAAAAGAAATCTCTGCTCTAAAGGAGACAATACAACTACTCCCTGTGTCAAAGCATTCCATGCTCCATCCACCCTCTGTGTAAAGAAAAATGTCCTCACCTCTCTCCTGACTCTCTTCGTAATGATTTTAAATTGATGACTCCTCTTCACTTACCCACTAATCAGAAGAAATAGTCTTTCCTTATTCATCCATTAAAACCCTTCATTCTTACAGGGCTTGTCAGGGTAGATGCAGGGAGAATGTTTCCCCTGGCTGTGGAGTCTAGAACCAGGGTTCACAGTCTCAGAATAAGGGGTTAGCCATTTAGGATGGAGATGAGGGCTGTGGATGCTCAGTCGTTGAGTATATTCAAGACAGAGATTTTTGAATATTAAAGGGAATCAAGGGATATGGGGATAGTACAGGAAACATAGAAACACAGAAAATAGGAGCATTAGTAGGCCATTCGGGCCTTCGAGTCTGCACCGCCTTTCAATATGATCATGGCTGATCCTCTAGCTCAACACTATATTCCCGCTTTGTCCCCATACCCCTGGATTCCTTTTGTTTCTAGGGGCCCCAGTTTCCACATGATTTGCGCCTGATTTTTAGGAGCAACTGGTGGAGAACGGACTATCTTAGAAATCGCAATTCTCCACATTTTTTTTTCTGCAGTTCTAGTCAGGTAGAACAGTTCTACTTTGGAACAGAATTTTTTCTTCAAAAGGGGGCGTGTCCGGCCACTGACACCTGATTTCAAAGTTTCCACAGTGAAAACGTACTCCTAACTAAAGTAGAATGGAGCAAGTGAAGATTTTTGTAGAACTGAAAAAACCTGTTCTACACATTAAAAAAATCAGGCGCAGGTTACAAATTAGGCGTCCAGAACGAGGTGGGGGGGGGGGGGGGGAGGGGGAGGAAGGGAAGTCATTAAATTTTACAATCAATCCTTATTTATACTTCTACAAATATTATACAAATAAATCCAACCTGAATAAACATTTATAAGCAAAGAAAAGATTAAATAAACCATCTTCCTATCTGTGTGAAAGTGCTTCAGCCATCGTTCGTTCCCGCGGGGGATGGGGAAGGAAACCGCCGTTTGTTGCCGCGGAGGGGAGGGAGGGGAAGGAGACAGCGGTTTGTTGCCGCGGAGGGGAGGGAGGGGAAGGAGACAGCGGTTTGTTGCCGTGGAGGGGAGGGAGGGGGAGGAAACTGCCGTTTGTTGCCATGGAGGGGAGGGAGGGGAAGGAGACAGCGGTTTGTTGCCGTGGAGGGGAGGGAGGGGGAGGAAACCGCCGTTTGTTGCCGTGGAGGGTGGGGAGGGGAAGGAGACAGTGAGAAGGGTAGCCTCAGTGCTGATGTGCTGATGGCAATGTGCTTTTATTAAAAAATGTTCAAAAATTAAACAGCTACAAAGAACTACAAAAATGGCTGAGTGCCAATGTTTCCTTCACACTGCGCGTGCGCGAACACTCCGACGCGCAGCGTTGCCGGCAGGAAAAAAACTAATTTAAATAGTACCCGCCCCCTCCCACTTACAAAATCAGCGCGAGTGTAGGCTTCGCCCCCCTGGGCGCCGCGCCAAACAGACAAGGAGCTGCAAAGCGCTTGAGAATAGCGCGTTTTTTTTCTGGCGCCGTTTTAGGCGTGAAAAACGGGCGCCCAGCTCGGAGGGGCACCCGTTTTTTATCCTGTGGAAACTTGGGCCCTAGAAATCTATCTATCTCCCTCTTAAATATATTCAATGACTTGGCCTCCTCGGCCTTCTGCGATAGAGAATTCCACAGGTTCACCACCCTCTGAGTGAAAGAAGTCTTCTCATCTCGGTCCTAAATTTCCTACCCTGTATCCTGAGACTGTGACCCCCTTCTTCTAGATGTCCCAGTCAGGGGAAACATCCTCCCCGCATCCAGTCTATCCAATCCAGTCAGAATTTTATATGTTTCAATGAGATCCCCTCTCATTCTTCTAAACTCTAGTGAATACAGGCCCAGTCGACCCAATCTCTCCTCATAGGACAGTCCTGCCATCCCAGGAATCAGTCTGGTGAATCTTTGCTGCACTCCCTCTATGGCAAGTATATCCTTTCTTAGGTAAGGAGACCAAAACTGCACACAATACTCCAGGTGCAGTCTCACCAAGGCCCTGTATAACTGTAGTAAGACATCCTTGCTCCTGTACTCAAATCCTCATGCAATGAAGGCCAACATACCATTTGCCTTCCGAGCTGCTTCATGCACCTTGCTTTCATTGTTTGCTTTCAATGACTGGTGTACAAGAACACCCAGGTCTCTCTGTACATTGACACATCCCAAGCCATCACCATTTAAATAATACTTTGTCCTTATGTTTTTCCCACCAAAGTGGATAACTTCACATTTATTCACGTTATACTGCGTCTGCCATGTATTTGCCCACTCACTCAACCTATCTAAATCGCCTTGCAGATCTTTGCATCCTCCTCGCAACTCACAATTCCACCTAGTTTTGTGTCGTCAGCAAACTTGGGACTATTACATTTGGTTCCCTCATCCAAATCATTTATATATATTGTGAATAGCTGGGGCCCAAGCACTGATCCCTGTGGTACCCACTGGTCACTGCCCGGCACCCTGAAAAAGACTAGTTTATTCCTACTCTCTGTTTCCTGTCAGTTAACCAATTTTCAATCCACGCCAATACATTACCTTCAATCCTATGTGCTTTAATTTTGCACACTAACCTCTTATGTGGGACTTTATCAAAGGCATTCCGAAAATCCAAATACACTACATCCACTGGTTCTCCCTTATTATTCTATTAGTTACATCCTCAAAAAACTCCATTATTTTTTTCAAACATGATTTTCCTTTCATAAGTCCATGTTGACTTTGTTTAATTCCATTGATATTATCTAAGCGTGCCGTTATCACATCCTTTATAATAGACTCTAGCATTTTCCCTACTATTGATGTCAGGCTAACCGGTCTGTAGTTCCCAGTTTTCTCTCTCCCTCCTTTTTTAAATAGTGGGGTTACATTTGCCACCCTCCAATCTGCAGGAACTGTTCCATAATCTATAGAATTTTGGAAGATGACAACCAATGCATCTACTATTTCCATGGCTACCTCTTTTAGTACTCTGGGATGCAGATCATCACACCCTGGGGATTTATCTGCCTTCAGTCCCATTAGTTTCTCCAACACTATTTTCTTACTAATAATAATTTCCTTTCATTTCTCTTGCTCACTAGACCCTTGGTTCCCTAGCATTTCTGCGACGTTATTTGTGTCCTCTTCCATGAAGACAAAACCGAAGTATTTATTTAATTGTTCTGCTATTTCCTTGTTCCCCATTACAAATTCTCCTGTTTCTATCTGTAAAGGGCCTACATTTTTTTCATTTTACGTACTTTTTGCAGTCGGTTTTTATGTTCCTTGCAAGTTTACTCTCATACTTTATTTTTTCCCTCTTAATCAATCTCTTGGTCCTTTTTTTGCTGAATTCGAAACTGCTCCCAATCCTCAGGCTTGCTACTTTTTCTGCTATTTTGTATAACTCCTCTTTGGATCTAATATTATCCTTAATTTCTTTTGTTAGCCATGGTTGGGCCACTTTTCCTTTTGTGTTTTTATGCCAGAAAGGAATGTATAAATGTTGTAATTCATGCATTCATTCCTTAAATATTAGCCATCACCGTCATGCCTTTTAATGAATCTTCCCAATCTATCATAGCCAATTCATTCCTCATACCTTCGTAGTTTCCTTTGTTTAGATTTATGACCCTAGTTTCGGATTGGACTACTTCACTTTCCATCTTAATAAAGAATTCAATCATGTTATGGTCACTCTTCCCTAAAGAACCCCGTACAACAAGACTATTAATTAACCCCTTTTTATTACACAATACCCAATCTAGGATAGCCTGTTCCCTAGTAGGCTCCTCAACATACTGGTTTAAAAAACCATCTCGTACACATTCCAGGAATTCATCTGCCACAGTATTATTACTAATTTGGTTTGGCCAGTCTATATGTAGATTAAAGTCACCTACGATTACTGTAGTACCCTTGCTACATGTATCTCTAATTTCCTATTTGATGCCGTCCCCTAAACTACCACTACTGTTTGGAGGCCTATAAACAACTTCCACCAATGTTTTATGCCCCTTGGTGCTCCTTAGCTCCACCTATACTGATTCTACATCTTGATTTTCTGAGCCAATATCCTTTCTCACTATTGCTCTGATTTCATCCTTTACTAACAATGCCACACCACCCCCCCTTCCTTTTTGCCTGTCCTTCCTAAATATCGAATATCCTTGGATATTCAGTTCCCAACCCTGGTCACCCTGCAATCATGTCTCCGTAATTGCAACTATATCGTATCCATTTACATCTATTTGCGCTGTTAATTCGTCTACCTTATTTCAGATGCTTCGTGCATTCAGATACAATGTTTTTAAATTTGTCTTTTTAACATTATTAAACATCTTAACATTATTTTGTCCCATAGCCCTATTTGTCTTATTGCTATTTTTTCTTACCTGGACCCTATTTGTTAGTGCACTCTTTTTTGTATGCAGTAAGACTGGGAATTTAGTGCAAAATTAACAGTAATTTTGTACTATGCGGTCAGGGGCACCAGTCAATATAGTTTAGTTGAAACTCTTAAAACTGATACAGTTTTACCCCAGTTCCAAATGGATACAGTATAAAGTGATATTAATTTAGCATTAGAGGAGGTCATTTTGACTTGGCAATAGTGTGACATATTGGAAATGAAATCAAGAGAGATGCATAATGGATGGCTGATCTAATATCGCACGTTTTACCACTATCACCCAAAGTCAAAATTACTCTCAGAGTCCATAATGATGCTACAGTGAAAAAAACCATAGGGAGTACACCAGTTAAGGTGAAATTAATGAGGAAAGTGGTTTGTAGACAAGACTCTCCATTTATGATGCACTTCACAATGTCACAATAAGGAGGCAGTTGTGCATAAACTTTCTGCTCCTCTGCCTTTGAAACAGTTACTCAGAGTGTTATGTATGTAAATATTGTAACTGTGCAAGACTTCCCACCAGAGGGCGCAACTGTTGGAGGTCCAAGGGTCACCTGCACACCTCGTGCAAGGAAGTATAAAAGGTTGTCTGCCACGCTGCTTAGGCACTCTGGAGTTGTATTAAAGAGACTAAGGTCACATCAGTTTTAGCTCACAGTACTCAGTCTTGTGGCGTTCTTCCATACTTAACAATTGGCGACGAGTAACAGATTACGAACTTTCACACGGTCATGGCTGCCGTTGGTATTTGAGAGAGATTTGTAGAGGGTGATGATTGGGAAGCCTTCTTTCAGCATCTCGACCAGTACTTCGTGGCCAACGAGGTGTATGGGGACGATAAAGTGATCAAGCGCAGGGCGATTCTCCTCACCGTTTGGAGGTCCACAATATACGGCCTCATCAAGAATCTGCTAGCACCGGAGAAACCAGCAGAGTTGTGTACGCCAGTTCGGAACCACCTCAAGCCAAAGGAGAGCGTCTTAATGGCCAGGTATTGCTTCTACACGCACCACCGCTCCGAAGGCCAGGGCATGGCAAGTTATGTCACCGACCTGAGACGCCTTGCAGGAACTTGCGAATTTGCTGGATTTTTGGGGGAAATGCTGCAGGACTTTTTTGTGCTTGGCATCGGCCACGATGTTAGTCTTCGCAAGCTGCTGTCCGCTGAATCCCTAGACGTGAGCAAAGCCATCATGATAGCCCAGGCATTCATATCCACGAGCAATAATACCAGACAGATATCTTCCCAGCATCGAAGCTCACTGGCAAGTACTGTGCATAAAATAACGTCGCTAGCAGGCAGAACTGCATATGGCAGGACCTACGCGTCTGCAACTGCAAGACCTTGGATGACTCAGAGTCCGCCATTGGGCATGAATGCAAATCCATTAGCACCATGTTGGGCTCGGTGATTACCCCCACAGCGCCATCAGTGTCGATTCAAGCACTATGTGTGCAAATGCTGCAAAACAATGGGGCACCTCCAGCGAATGTGCAAGAGTGCTGCGACTCACCACGTGGCAGGGTTGGCAGAGGATGATCGATCCGGCGCGGATCATGCAGAACAAACAAGAGAGGCAAGTCAACCCGAGGAAGAAGTGTATGGGGTACACACCTTCACCACCAAGAGCCCTCCTATCATGTTGAAAGTCAAATTGAACAGTATTCTGGTATCAATGGAGTTGGACACTGGGGCGAGTCAGTCAATTATGAGCCAGAAGGCTTTTGAGAAACTGTGGGGCAACAAGGCACAAAGGCACAAACTTAGCCCGATTCAGACAAAGCTGCGCACCTACACCAAAGAGCTCATACCAGTCATTGGCAATGCGGCAGTTAAGATATCATACGATGGAGCTGTACATGAGTTATCACTGTGGATTGTACCAGGCGATGGCCCAACGCTATTCGGCAGAAGCTGGCTGAGAAAGATTTGATGGAACTGGGACGACATCAAAGCACTATCTTCAGTGGATGATGCCTCATGCGCCCAAGTGCTGAGCAAGTTTCCGTCGCTATTTGAACCAGGCATCGGCAACTTCACAGGCGCCAAGATGCAGATCCATCTAGTCCCCGATGCAATCCCATTCATCACAAGCCTCGAGCGGTTCCATATATGATGAGAGAGAAAGTCGAGATCGAACTGGACAGACGTCAACGAGAGGGAATCATAGCGCCAGTCAAATTCAACGAGTCTGATTGTTTCGGTGTTGAAAAGCGATGGTACGGTCAGAATCTGCGGAGACTACAAGGTAACGATCAACCGAGTCTCGTTACAAGACCAGTACCCGCTACCCAAGGCGGATGACCTGTTCGCAACGTTAGCAGGGGGGAAGTCATTTACCAAGTTGGACCTAGCCTCTGCCTTCATGATATAGGAGCTGGCTGAATCTTCAAAAAGATTTACGTGCATCAACACGCACAAAGGCCTGTTTATATACCACAGTGCCCTTTTCGGATTCGCTCGGCTGCTGCCATCTTCCAGAGGAACATGGAGAATCTGCTGAAATCGGTTCCGCGCACCATTGTGTTTCAAGACAACACCCTGATCACCGGTCGTGACACCACCGAACACCTGCACAACCTGGAAGAGGTTCTAAGTCAACTAGACAGAGTGGGACTCAGGCTGAAACGCTCCAAGTGTGTTTTCCTGGTGCCAGAGGTCGAATTTTGGGGGAGAAAGATTGTAGCAGACGGCATCAGACCCACGGACTCAAAGACAGAGGCCATCAAGAATGCATCCAGACCACAGAATGTGACAGAGCTGCATCGTTCCTGGGACTCCTCAACTATTTTGGTAACTTTCTACCCGGGTTAAGCACTTTGCTGGAACCGTTGCATATGTTGCTACGTAAGGGTGACGACTGGGTTTGGGGTAAATCTCAAGAGACAGCCTTTGAGAAGGCCAGAAACCTACTTAGTTCTAATAAATTACTTGTACTGTGTGACCCGTGTAAATGATTAGTGCTAGCTTGTGATGCATCTTCGTACAGGGTCAGCTGTGTGTTACAGCAACCAATGTATCGGGCAAACTTCAACCGGTTGCATACGCGTCTAGAAGTCTGTCGAAGGCTGAAAGAGTCTACAGTATGGTCGAGAAAGAGGCGTTAGTATGTGTATATGGGGTTAAGAAAATGCACCAATACCTATTTGGACTTCGGTTTGAGCTTGAAACCGACCACAAACCGCTCATTTTGCTGTTTTCAGGAAGCAAAGGTATAAACACCAATGCTTCGTCCCGCATCCAAAGATGGGCACTAACATTGTCCGTCTCGGACTATGTTATCCACCACAGACCAGGCGCAGAGAGCTGTGCTGATGCCCTTAGTCGGCTACCACTGCCCACTACTGGGGCGGAAATGGCGCAGCCCGCAGACTTGCTTCTGGTCATGGATGCTTTTGAGAGCGGGAGGTCACCTGTCACTGCTTGCCAGATCAGGACCTGGACTGTGGATATCTGAACGGAATATATGGAATTAAGGACAGTAAAGTAAACGGGATATATGAAAATGTATAAGCCATGGAAGAATAGCTGGGAGAATGTCAGATTGCAAATAGTGCAACATCAGCATAGCTAACAGTCTTTCTCAAGGTTTCAAGTCACTAATCCTGCCAATAATATATAATTGTAACATGAAATACATCTGCAGAATTGCAAGGTCTCAGTTAATAGTCACACCATTAGATTGAAACATTTAGAGGCAATGCTTGAGCTTTCAAGAAGAACATCTCATATAGATTGACTAATGAGTGGCTGAGTTAGACTGTCAATCCATTTGTATTTTGTTATCTGATTTCAAAACTGTATAACTGTTAACGCTTTACGATGTAACTTCACCTATCCGTAGGGAGTGTGTACGCTCTATCCAGAGAGTATATCTTCTGTCTGATAGGTCTTACTGGCCGGTAATAAAGACTGCTTTGTTCAAAGCACAAGAGGTATTCGACTCAGTAATCTTACTGAACCAGATTGAGGTAAAAGAATCCAGGAATTTACAGGACCAGCCTGGATCCTGTGCTATCACTTGTAAAAAGTTGCGTCCTCAATGGGAGCTGGTCGGCTGTTCCCGGGGAAATGCAAGATGAAATTAAGTTGTTTCACCGGCGCAAAGATGAAATGTCCATCCAGTCGGATTGTCTCTTATGGGGTAATCGCGTGGTTTTGCCAAAAAAAGGCAGGGAAATGTTTATACGCGACCTACACAATACCCACCCAGGCATAGTCATGATGAAGGCTATAGCCAGGTCGCATGTTTGGTGGCCCGGCATTGACTCGGACTTAGCGTCATGCATACACCAGTGCAACGCATGCTCACAATTGAGCAAAGCACCAAGGGAGGCTCCATTGAGTCTGTAGTCAAGGCCCTCCAAACCGTGGTCCAGGATCCAAGTAGATTTTTCTGGCCCCTTTCTCAGAAAGATGTTTTTAGTTGTAGTGGACGCTTACTCTAAATGGATTGAATGCGTAATCATGTCATCCAGCACATCCACTGCCACCATTGAAAGCCTCCGGGCTATGTTCGTCACCCCTGACTTGCCCGACGTCCTTGTCAGTGACAATGGACCATGTTTCACCAGCTCGGAATTCAACGAGTTTATAACCCACAATGGCATCAAACATGTCAGGTCTGCCCCGTTTAAGCCCGCATCCAATGGTCAAGTGGAACGGACAGTTCAAACTATCAAACAGAGCTTGAAATCGTGACAGATGGCTCCTTGCTGACCCGCTTATCTCGGGTTCTGCTCAGCTACCGGACGCGACCCCACTCGCGCACTGGGGTTCCCCCTGCAGAATTGTTAATGAAGAGAGCACTCAAAACCAGGCTTGCCCTAGTCCACCCGGATCTAAATGATCATGTGGAAACCCGGTGTCACCGGCAAAACATGTACCACGATCGCGCGGCTGTATTGCGTGACATTGATGTTAACGACCCTGTATTTGTCCTGAATTACAGTCATGGTCCTAAGTGGGTTGCTGGCACTGTCTTGGAGGAGAATAGAGTGTTTATAGTCAAACTATTGAATGGACAAACGTGCAGAAAGCATTTAGATCAGACCAAACTGCGGTTCACCAACAACCAGGAACAACCTGAAGAGGACATCACCATCATCGATCCACCAACACATACCCAACCAGCAATCAACCTTGCTGTCAATTTAGAGGATAAACCCACCATTCTCAACAGTCCTGTCAGACCAGCCGCGCCGCAGTGCAGCAATGGTCCGACCAACTCACCCATACCAGAGTTTGAACTCAGACGATCAACAAGGGAGCGTAGGGCCCCGGATCGTCTCAACTTGTAAATAATTTGTATCAAAGACTTTGGGGGAGTGATGTTATGTATGTAAACATTGTAACTGTGTAAGATTTGCCACCAGAGGGCGCAACTGTTGGAGGCCCAAGGGTCACCTGCACACCTCGTACAAGGGAGTATAAAAGGTGGTCTGCCATGCTGCTTATGCACTCTGGAGTTGTATTAAAGAGACTCAGGTCACATCAGTTTTAGCTCACAATACTCAGTCTTGTGGAGTTCTTCCATACTTAACATAGAGATAAATTTACAGATATCACCTTTCACAGCATTTCAGATCATGTTACAATTCAATAGAATAAACTTCTCCTTCAGCCCAACCTCATAAGAGGACTCTGCTGCATTACAGTGATATTTTAATCACAGGAGTGAGACTCATGCAATATGTACCAAATTACTGTCAGTTTCATGCCTACTTGGAATAAAGTGGTCCCAAAAAATCCCTTATAGCCAAAAGGCAGAGGAGACTTATCTCCTGTCAGCATCGCATTCAAAACCAAGTTCCCAGAGATTAAAGGGTAGCTTGCTAACCAATCGCACAACCATGTTTAAAAATTCAACAAATGAGTATTAAGTCAGAATGAGAAAGTTACCTGGTAAAAGGTCCACCCAAACTAGCATTCGCAACTGTCTGGTACATTGTACCAGTGAGGCCATACTCAGAAGATGTTAATTCCTGAGAGAAGAATATTTTACTTTGCCTGGTCTGTACAAAAGCAGAATCTAAGATAATAAGAGGGTGAGGAGTCACATCTTTTCCATTCTCGTCAAACACCTGGAAATGACACATATACACCAGTATAATTTTAACATGATCAGTAATATACAGGTCACAACAGTCATAAATCAACTAAAAATTCAGTAACATTTCAGTAAGGCTCAACATTATTTCTTGTTTGTTTCCACTTTTCTCCCCTCCTTTCCTACAGGTTCGATAAAATCCCCCAAATATCTCTCCCACATGAACATTCATATTGCCGCACTTTTCAAACAAAGGATGCATCGCAAATTAGCCTAATCCTATCCTCACGTACATACTTTCTAACAGGAGTCATTGAATAGTAATCAGGATCTGCAAACTGGACTGTTTTTCCCCTGCCAAGCTTAGGGGTTCCAAATTCATCTGTACGTTCTCTAACTGAGACCAGTTAATTAAGCATAGACCAAAGATCAAATCTGAAATGTTCCTGGTCTGCATGAATGAGTACTAAATTGGGCAGTATATTAATCTACTGAGCCATCAAAGCTGTTTCTCCTGTTTTTTCTTAAAAGCACTAGCCAGAGCATATCCAAGCATCAAAGGGTCACGGATTAAAATTTAATACTCTTTCAACAGGGCTTGTAAACAGACCACTTACGTCTATCTAGTTGTAGTTTTTTTTTTAATGGTATACTGCTCCATGGAATTCTGTATACACTCCAAATTGTTACCTGTGGATAGCAACTGGTCAGGACTGAATAATGGAGCTGTAAGTATAGGTAAATAATGATGGAGTTTTGTTCAACTATCTGCGGTGGTAAAGTAGAAAGCTTGCAGAATTTTACCTTAGGTGATTAACCAAGTGAAGTAAAATGTTTTGAGGCAGATTATAAGTGATCTGTGGAGGAAGTAAGCTTGATGCACTGAATAACCTTTCCTCATGCTTTATATGCAAATTATGGAGTATTCACACTGTAAGTCATACAAGCAAAAAGAAACTGGAAATCATTAATGTCTGAGCTTATCTTTGATATCACGGATTATTTTTCTTCCAGTTTCCTGGCTCTATTTACTATATTAGGTGGGGTAAAGCAGGAGAAGCAGTACAAGGAAACAAAATGGATTCTCAGATGCTGACAAGCCGACTGAGCCCATTAATAAAGGAAAACACTTCCTTTTATAAGCAAATTCAACCTACTTACTATATATATAGTGGATCTTGAGATGTATTATAATTCATTTATGTTACTTCTAATAGCAACAATTATTATGTCCTTCCAGGCTTCATAAAGATGCAGGCCAAGATATTCAGGAGTTTAACGGCAGCCATTAAGGCCCATTTTGATGAAAGAATAGCGGCCGTCTCACTTCCACTCACTTCCAGTGGGTCCTGAGGTGGCTGCCATTTTCGGAAGGTCAGCAGCGCTGCTGTTGCCAGCGCTTGCTAGAGAAATTAAAATGAGGCAGATCGTGACATCAATGAGTGTGCACGCATACCGCCTTCTCTTAATCATGACCAGCTGATCAAGCATTCAGCAGCAGGAAGGAGAACCCAGTAGCGCTATTTAAAGGGATCATCAACAACAACTTGCAGCGGACATGGTTTCTCAATTTTACTGGCCCTGTATCATCAGGAGAGGGAGCGGAGGCAGCGAAGAAGAGAAGGTGCTTGCACAGAGGAGGAGGAAGAGGGCCAGGAGAGTTCTCATCAGGAGGTCTTGCACACCTAGGGTCTTCCGAGAGCAGTTCTGTTACCTCCACTCAAGCGAGCAGTGTATTTACTAGGAGGCTCTGCTTCACCAAGGAGGTGGTCACAAAACTATAACCAGATCTGCAGCCTCAGGGTGACCACAATTCTTCCAGTAGCCGTCAAGGTTACCGTAGCACTCAAATTTCTTCACCAGTGGATCCTTCCAGTCTGCAGTAGGAGGCATAGCTAACATCTCCCAGTTCGCCATCCATTGCAGCGTTCGGGAGGTCACTGAGACTCTCTACTCCAGGAGAAGGGACTTCCTTGTTGTCATGTATCCTACATAGCTACTGTTGGTACTATCACAAGGTGTGCCACAGCAGTGGGAGACACTCGTAGGTTACCTGTACAGGTGTGCCTGGCCTAGTATAAAAGGCAGGCCACCAGGTGTGATCTTCACTCTGGAGTTAACTAATAAAAGGACTAAGGTCACTACAGTTCAAGTACAAAACACTGCCTCGTGGAATCATTATTAGAGCATCTAAGGACACGACAATTGGAGACGATATCACAAACTTTCACGCGGAAATGGCTACCCTTGGTACATTGCAGCAGTTCGCCGGTGGTGATGATTGGGGACGCCTTTGTGGAGAGGCTAGAACATTTCTTCACAGCAAACGACCTGGCAGGAGACGACCCGGCCACACTGGCTGATAAGCGCCGTGCTATCTTGCTAACCAGTTGTGGGCCTAACGTCTATGACCTCGTCAGGGACTTGCTAGCACCAGCGAAGACAATGACCAAGACATACAAGGAGCTCGTAACCCTGATCCAGGAACAACTCAAGCCCAAGGAGAGCAGCCTCACAGCCAGACACCGGTTCTACACCCACTGACGGCCGAAGGCCAGGAAATCGTGAAATACGCCGCAGACCTCAGGAGGCTGACGGCACCGTGCGAGTTCAGCACCCACTTCAGCACCCACGAAGCGCTGCGGGACATTTTTGTCATTGAAATTGGCCATGAGGGCCTTCTTCACGAGCTACTGTCAGTGGATACCACAGTCACACTGCAGATGGCCATCTCTGTGACCTCGACCTGCGGCTCTCGGCAGATGTCTCAGCCTCAGGACTCAAACCCGACAGGTACTGTGCACAGAGTGGCGCCATTTAGAGGCTGGACTAAAGAACGCGAACTCTCTCAGGGAAGAGAGAACAAGCAGAGTCCCTTAACTCAAAGTCCGCCGAGAGGGGCTAATCGAGTAGCACCATGCTGGCGTTGCAGAGGGAATCGCAGGGCTCACCAGTGCCGTTTTAAAGACTATGTATGCAAAGGCTGCAGCACAAAGGGCCACCTCCAGCGAATGTATAAGAGAAATATGACTCACTGTGTCGATGAAGAGTCTGCAGATGGCCATGAATCCAGCGTGGATTATGAAACGATAGACAGAGAGGCAGCCCAGCCCCACGGGGGGTACATAGTATGTTTACCTGCACCACCGAGTGTTCCCCGCTGAAGATAGAAGTCAAGATAGAGGAAGTTCCAGTCTTCATGGAAGTGGACACAGGGCCGAGCCAGTCAGTGATGAATCAAGGAGCCTTTGAGAGGCTGTGGAACTATCAGGCTGAATGACCCGAGTTGGTCCCGGTTCAGGCAAAGCTGCGCACCTACACCGATGAAATGATCCCAGTCGTTGGTAGTGTGAATGTAAAGGTACTCCATGATGGCGCGGTGCACAAGTTACCTCTGTGCAAATGATGGACCACGCTGCTCGGCAGAAGGTGGATGGAGAAGATCCATTGGAAGTGGAAAGATTTCACCCCTCCAGCGATTGAAGCCCTTTACGCTCAGAGGCAAAGCAAGCCCTCACCTGAGAGTGGACCCGGCACCCAAGACACATACTGCTCAGCACGACTGCGTGGAGATGATCCAACTGAGACGACCCGAACGCACCTTCCAGGCTCCAGTGGCAGGACTCCGGAGGAAGAAAATCGGATACAAAGGCAACTTCCCAGCTTCGGTTGCAGAACCCGGGGAGAAGGGGATCACCGCAGTCGACATCGTGGATGAAGGAAAGATGCCGCCCAAACCACGAGGTGAGGCGCTGAAGACAAAGATGGCTGCGGCCAGACCACGAGGTGCAGCACTGATGGAGCAACATGTGGCACCAAACGGAGAAGTGGATTGGGGTAAAGCAAGCAAGGCTCTCTTAAAGGAGGCCTGCAACACACTACAATTAAAGGGACAGTTCCACACACTCAAGCAATGTAATAAGAACTGTAAGTCAGAGACAAAATGTGTAACTGATCATGTAAAAGGTGTAATTGTGTACATGCAACCAGCGAGGAAAAGTCGTGAGATTATTATTGTGTCCCTAACACAGATGAGGCTGCACACAGGGAGGTTAAAGTAACAGTGACCTCAGTCTTTATTAAGACACTCCAGAGTGAGGAACAGGCCTTAGGGGCCAGCTTATATACAGTGCTCCCAAGGGATGCTGGGATCCCTTGGGACTTCAGGGGATGAGCTCCCTGGTGGCGGAACATGGGAGTGCATGCTTTACAGATACACAACATCACTACCCCGCCAAAGTCAAAATGAAAACTATTTACAAGGTGAGGCGGTCGGGAGCCTTTCTTTCCCTGGTGGACCGCCTCGGTACAAATGTCTGTTCTGGTGTGTTGGCTGTGCCTTCGCTGGGTTGGCGTGTTGTTGGCCCTGCAGGGCTGCAAGGTGAGCCTGGCCTTGCTGGGCTGTTGGGCGTGATGGGTTCGATTTCCTGGTCCGGCGTGATGTCGTTGATCCTTTGGGTGTGTGTTGTGGGCTCGAAAAAGGTGCTGTGGGTTGTTCAGGGCAGTCTGTGAACCGTAGCCTCGTTTGGTCCAGGTGCTTTCTGCAAATTTGTCCATTGTCTAGTTTGACTACAAACACCCTATTCCTGTCTTTAGCTATCACCGTGCTCGATCTACTTGGGTCCATGTCCATAGTTTAGCACATAAACAGCGTCATTCAGATCAATTTCCCATGACACAGTGGCGCGACCATCGTTTACATTTTGTTGCTGCCGCCTGCTCTCGCAGGTCATGCAGGTTGGGGTGAACCAGCGAGAGTCTGGTTTTAAGTGTCCTTTTCATGAGTAGCTCAGCCGGGGGCATCCCGTGAGTGAGTGGGGTCTCGTGCGGTAGCCGAGCAGTACTCGGGACAGGCGGGTTTTGGAGTGAGCCTTCTGTGACTCGTTTAAGGCTCTTTTTGATGGTTTGTACTGCCCGCTCTGCCTGCCCATTGGAGGCTGGTTTAAACAGGGCTGAGGTGACATGTTTGATCCCATTGCAGGTCATGAATTCTTTAAATTTGGCACTGGTGAAACATGGTCCGCTGTCACTGACCAGTATGTCAGGCAGGCCGTGGGTGGCAAACATGGCCCTCAGGCTTTCAATGGTGGCGGTGATGGTGCTTCCCGACATTATTTCACATTCAATCCATTTTGAAAAAGCATCCACCACCAGCAGGAACATTTTACCGAGAAACAGGCCCGCATAGTCGACATGGATCCTCGACCATGGTCTGGAGGGCCAGGACCACAAACTTAGTGGTGCCTCTCTGGGCGCGTTGCTCAACTGAGCACATACGCTGCAATGCCATACACAGGACTCTAAGTCAGAGTCGATACTGGGCCACCACATGTGGAATCTGGATATCGCTTTCATCATTACTATTCCCGGGTGTGTGCTGTGGAGATCCGAGATGAACGTCTCCCTGCCCTTTTTTGGTAGCACTACGCGGTTACCCCACAACAGGCAGTCTGCCTGAATGGACAG
This sequence comes from Pristiophorus japonicus, assembly GCF_044704955.1. NCBI lineage: Eukaryota > Metazoa > Chordata > Chondrichthyes > Pristiophoridae > Pristiophorus > Pristiophorus japonicus. The sequence goes on along the minus strand of NC_091984.1, from coordinate 86,471,790 downwards.
CTCGTCCTTTCGCCGCTGGAACGGCTTGATTGGCTCTTGCATTTCAATGGGGATGCTGGCCCAGCTCCCATGCAGCACGCAGTTTTTTACTAGGGACAGCAGAGGATCTTGGCTGATCCAAGTCCTAATCTGGCGGGCCGTGACAGGTGATTTATCATTTTCAAACGCTTCCATGACCATCAACAAGTCTGCGGGCTGCACCACCTTCAACAAGTTTGCAGGCTGCGCCATTTCCACCCCCGTGGTGGCCAATGGTAGCCGACTGAGAGCATCCGCACAGTTCTCGGTGCCTGGCCTGTGGTGGATGGTATAGTTATACGCTGATAGCGCGAGTGGCCACCTTTGTATGCGGGCTGAGGCATTAGTATTTATCCCTTTGTTTTCAGTGAACAGGGATGTGAGGGGCTTGTGATCGGTTTCCAGCTCAAATTTGAGGCCAAACAGGTACTGATGCATTTTCTTTACCCCGAACACACACGCTAATGCCTCTTTCTCAATCATGTTGTAGGCCCTCTCGGCCTTAGACAAGCTCCTGGAGGCATAGGCGACAGGTTGCAACTTCCCTGCAACGTTAGCTTGTTGTAATACACACCCAACTCCGTATGACGACACGTCACATGCTAGCACAAGTCTTTTACATGGATTATACAATAGGAGCAGCTTGTTGGAGCAGAAAATATTTCTGACTTTCTCAAAAGCAATTACTTGGTTTTTTTCCCCATACCCAGTTCTCACCTTTACGCAATAACACATGTAGGGGCTCTAAAAGGGTGCTTAAACCCGGTAGGAAGTTACCAAAATAGTTGAGGAGTCCCAGGAACGACCGCAGCTCCGTGACGTTCTGTGGCCTGGGCGTTTTCCTGCTGGCCCACAGACGCCAACACAGAGGCTGAATGCCGTCCGCCGCGATCTTTCTCCCCAAAAACTCCACTTGTTGCCATGATATGCATTTTGACCTCTTCAGCCGCAGCCCTACGCGATCCAGTCGCTGGAGGACCTCCTCCAGGTTTTGTAGGTGCTCGGCGGTGTCCCGATCCGTGACAAGTATGTCGTCCTGAAAGACCACCGTGTGTGGTGCCGACTTGAGTACGCTCTCCATGTTTCTCTGGAAGATCGCTGCAGCCGACCGAATTCCAAACGGGCATCTGTTGTAGATGAACAGTCCCTTGTGCGTGTTGATGCAGGTGAGGCCCTTCGAAGACTCCTCCAGCTCCTGCGTCATGTAGGCCGAAGTCAGGTCGAGCTTGGTGAACGTTTTGCCTCCTGCCAGCGTCGCAAATAGGTCATCTGTCTTAGGTAGCGGGTATTAGTCCTGTAGCGAGAAACGATTAATAGTTACTTTATAATCGCCGCAAATCCTGACCGAGCCATCACTTTGGAGTACTGGAACAATCGGGCTGGCCCACTCGCTGAATTCCACTGGGGAGATGATGCCCTCGCGTTGCAGCCTGTCCAGCTCAATTTCCACTCTCTCCCTCATCATTTGAGGTACCGCTCGCGCCTTGTCGTGCCTCTGGGACCAAGTGGATCCGCACCTTCGCCCCGGAAAAGTTTCCAATGCCTGGCTCAAAAAGGAAAGGAAATTTGTTTAGAACCTGGGTACATGAGGCCTCATCAACATGTGATAGCGCTCAGATGTCATCCCAGTTCCAGCAGATTTTGCCCAGCCAGCTCCTTCCAAGCAGTGTGGGGCCATCGTCCGGGACAATCCAGAGAGGCAGTTCGTGCACCGTGCCCTTGTAGGTGACCTTGACCATGGCACTGCCCAGGACAGTGATGAGCTCTTTTGTGTACATTCTCAGTTTCGTGTGGATGGGGCTCAGGACTGGTCTGAATGCTTTGTTGCACCACAGTCTCTCAAACATCTTTTTACTCATGATGGATTGGCTAGCGGCAGTGTCCAGTTCCATGGCTACGGGTAAGCCATTCAATTTTACGTTTAGCATTATAGGTGGACATTTCGTCGAAAATGTGTGCAACCCGTGTACTTCAGCATCTGCCTCCTCTCTGAGGCTCGAAATTGCTTTGATCCACCATGAACCGATCTTCCTCTGCCACGTGGTGGTTAGCAGGTTTTGCAGAGCTTGCAGCTCGTTTGCAAGCTCATTGGAGGTGCCCCATTGTTCCACAGCTCTTGCAAACATACCCTTTTAAGCGGCATGAATAGGCTGAATGGAAGCCTCCACAACGCCAAGGTGTGAATTGCCTTGCATTCATCCTTTGTTGGGGACTCTGAGTCATCTGGGTCACCTGAGGCCTGCTGGCAGTTGCAGACTCGTGGGTTCTGCCCTGTACATTTCTGCTCGCAAACACAGTTCCAATTAATTTATGAACATTGCTATCACTTGTGTGCTGAGAGATTTGTTTGGTGTTATCACTGGTGGACATAAACGCCTGTGCTATCGCAATGGCCTTACTGAGGGTCAGTGTCTCTACAGTCAAAAATTTTCGTAGGATGATCTCGTGGCCAATACCCAGTACAAAAAAGTCTCTGAGCATTTGCTCCAGGTAGCCATCAAACTCACATTGTCCTGCAAGTCGCTTTAGCTCGGCGACGTAGCTCGCCACTTCCTGACCTTCAAATCGCTGGCACGTGTAAAACCGATACCTCGCCACCAGCACGCTCTCCCTCGGGTTAAGATGCTTATGAACCAGTGTACACAGCTCCTCATACGACTTATCTGTGGGTTTCACCGGAGCCAGAAGATTCTTCATGAGGCTGTAGGTCAGTGCCCTGCAGACTGTGAGGAGGACCGCTCTCCTTTTTGCAGCGCTTCCTTCTCCGTCCAGCTCGTTGGCTACAAAGTACTGGTCTAGCCGTTCGACATAGGCTTCCCAGTCCTCACCCTCCGGAAACTTCTCCAGGATGCCCAAGGGTTGTTGCATCTTTGCGTTGGATTCGTATTGTCGTCGCCAGTTATTGTGTTCCTAACACAGATGAGGCTGCACACAGGGAGCTTAAAGTAACAGTGACCTCAGTCTTTATTAAGACACTCCAGAGTGAGGAACAGGCCTTAGGGGCCAGCTTATATTCAGTGCTCCCAAGGGATGCTGGGATCCCTTGGGACTTCAGGGGATGAGCTCCCTGGTGGTGCTTTACAGATACACAACAATTATGTACAATGTGTAATTGATGATATGAACTGTGCACATGCAACCAGCGAGGAAAAGTCACGCGATCGCGATCAGACCCACAGAGTGTCCATCATAATTAAGGAAAAGTTGTGCGATGCAAGATTTCAACTGCACGCAGCCAATGCAGCATGCAGACAACCATCGAGTGCACACAGGTCCAGCGAGCTACCCAATGCTGTAGCCTGCATCCCAGCAACCAGAGTCATGCACCATGAAGTGTGGCCACAAACAGCCAACACACATGAGCTGCAGAGCAAGCGACCTCAGCAGGGCAACGGCACCGGTATCGATACCATGTCCCTGGTCGGCTCCACCTCTCAGGCAAACGATGGCACCAACTGCCACGAGTCTGAAGGAGCAGACTGTACTAAGGCGCAGTCCCCAGACCCCACCGCCACCAAGGCCATACCTTAGATGTAGGGTCACCCGCCACTGTTCCCCCAAAGGAACCAGGCACCAGCCAAGATTCCAAACCAAAACAACGCTCAGGCCAGCGAGTCAGCAGTTCCCTGTGCACTGCTTGACGACAGCTCCTCAGGGAGCAGCAGCCACCTGGGGCGCAAAGAAAGGACAGGGAGGTCACAGGCATTTGTGAACTGTCCTGACCGGGTTCCCCCTGCCAGCACCGGGCACTGAGCTGCCACCAGACTGCAGGGACACAACGCAGCAGCTCCGGAACTAGCTTGTCCTCACGCATTTGTTGCACCACGGAACCACACACAAAAAAATGCAAAACCCACTTACCGGAACTTGAATATACATGAATGCCAGGAGCCCCTGCCATCATCGATGTGGGAGGGGTGGGGGAGAATGGTGTGGTCAGGGACACACATACACAAACAGTAACCTCCAGCATGCTACTGCACCAACTACTCACTCAAGGTTGAAGTGACCCGCCAAGGGTCAACCAGACAGAACCCACATCGAGCTAAGCCCAGAGCACAGTTAATGCAGAGGCGATTTGCACTGAGGGCTCAGGGGGGAGCGATGTCATGTATCCTACATGGCTACTGTTGGTACTATCACAAGGTGTGCCATCAGAGGGCACAGCAGTGGGAGACTCGTAGGTTACCTGTACAGGTGTGCCTGGCCTAGTATAAAAGGCAGGCCACCAGGTGTGATCCTCACTCTGGAGTTAACTAATAAAGGACTACGGTCACTACAGTTCAAGTACAACACACTGCCTCGTAGAGTCATTATTAGAGCATCTAAGGACATTGACAATTGTTTTCTCTTTGAACAGAGAGAAGCAGGACATGCATGTGGCTTTACCATGATAGTGGACTTCCCCATGGTGCAGGGCACCATCGACTGCATATACGTGGCTTTGCGGGCACAGTATATCAATCCTGAGATGTTCCGTAACCACAAAGGCTACCACTCACTTAATGTGTAGTTGATGTGTGACTGCACCCAGTGCATCATGATGGTGAATGCCTGTTATCCTAGCAGCAGTCATGATGCCTTCATCCTGCACCATTCCGGTGTGCCAGCAATCTTCCAGCCATCACGCCAAACTCGAGGGTGGCTGCTCGGAGGCAAGGACTATCCACTCCGCAACCCTACCACTTGTGGCCAGCACTCATATAATGCTAGTGAGACTGTGGGCGAGGTGAGCTGAGTTGCCGGAGCTCAGGGCTCTCGCCGTTACTCCTAGTGTCGGGCAGGCCCAAAGACAGCTGATGTGTCTGTGACCTCCCTGTCCTTTTCGATTGCACAGTGTCGCTGCTGCTCCATGGGAAGCGGTCTGAGCGAGCGAGCATTTCGTCTGAGCGATGGTGGGGCTGCCTCGTCTTGTCTAGCAGTTCGCAGGGGACTGCTGACTCGCTTTCCTTCAGGGCACCGTTGTGGGCACTCACTAGTTTGGGAACCTGGCTGGTCCAGGTCACATTCGGAGGAGCCATTGCGGGTGACCCTTCGCTCTTGGGCATTGCCGTGGTGGCGATTGGGTTTGTGGGCTGCGCCTTTTCCACCCGGGTGGTGGGCGATGGTAGCCAACTGCGAGCATAGGCGCAGTTTACTGTTTCTGGCCCGTGGCGGTTCATGCCATCGGGTGCCTGCAATGTTAAACCAATCTGAGGCAGGGTATCGTTACCGGTGCCTCTGCTCTCCGGGGATCGTTTACTCTGCGGCTTGTCTCCTTCTGTCAGCTGTGGGGACACTTTATGATACATTGTTCTGGTCCCGAGGATGTAGGCTACAGCATTGGGTAGCCCGCTGGACCTGTATACGACCGGTACGTGTTCGCCCGCTACACTGGCGGATTGCAATTTGCATCCGACATCGCTCAACAACATTTTGCTCGTTACAGCTGGACTTTTACATTGGTTACCAATTTCAAGCAGTTCATTCAGAAATGGCGGGTTGCTGGCCTCCTTTAAAATGGCCTTACTACTTTTACCCCAATCATCTTCCTTGCGTGAAACCACGTGTCGTTGCTACATTAGCACTGCACCTCATGGTTTGGACGCCATCTTTTCCCTGTCCATGATGTCGACTGTCGCGATCTTCTTTCCCAGGGATTCTACCACTGAAGCTGGGAAGGCGCCCTCGGATCCAATCTTCCTCCCCAGGAGTCCTGCCACTAAAACTGGGAAGGTGTGTTCGGGTCGTCTCGGCCAGATCATCGCCACGCAGTCGTGATGAGCGGTCTGTGTCTCGGGGGCTACGCAGATCTGCTCTCCGGTGCCTGGTCCCACCGAAGGTGAGGGCTTGCTCTGTCTCTGAGCACAGGGGACATCGATCGCTGGGGGGAATGAAGTCTTCCCAGTTCCAATGAATCTTCCCCGTCCATCTACTTCCAAGTAGCGTTGGTCGATCACCTGAAACAATCCACAATGGTAAATTGTGCACCGCGCCATCATGGGATACACTTACATCCGCACTACCAACAACTGATATCAGTTCCTTGGTGTAGGTGCGCAGTTTTGCCTGAACCGGGACCAGCTTGGGTCGTTCAGCTTGATCGTTCCATAGCCTCTCAAAGGCTACCTGTCTCATTACTGACTGACTCGCCCCTGCGTCCGCTTACATGTAGACTGAAACGCCATTCATCTCGACTTCCATTATTACTGGAGGACAATCTGAGGTGCAGGTATATACTCCATACACTTCGTCTTGGGACTGAGCTGCCTCTCTAGCCATCTCCTCGTAATCCGCGCTGGATTCACAGCCATCTGCTGACTCCTCTTCCACATGGTGAGTCACAGCTCTTTTGCACATTCGCTGGAGGTGGCCCTTTGTGCTGCAGCCTTTGCACACATAGTCTCTGAACCGGCACTAATGAGCCCTGTGATTACCTCCGCAACGCCAGCATGGTGCTACTCGACTTACATTTGCACCCCTCGGTGGGACTCAGGGGCCTGTTCGCTCTGCCCTGGGCAGATTCACGTTCAACAGTTCTGCCTGTGAAAGGCGCCATTCTATTTACAGTACTTGCTGGGTTTGAGTCCTGAGAGTGAGTCATTATCTGCTTGGAGCTGCAGCTTGAGGTTATGAATGCCTGGCTGATGCTGATGGCCTTCTGCAGAGTGATGGTGGTTTTGGCAGACAGTAGTCTGTGAAGAAGGGCCTCATGACCGATGCCAATTACGAAGACGTCCCGCAACGCATCGGCGAGGGATGCGCCAAATTCACACAGTCCTGCCAGCCTTCTGAGGTCGGCAGCATACTTCGCGATTTCCTGGCCCTCGGGGCGTCGGTGTGTATAAAATCAATGCCTGGCCGTGAGGATGCTCTCCTTCGGTTTGAGTTGGTCCGGAATTAGCACTTGCAGTTCCTCGTATGACTTGGTCGTTGTTTTCTCTGGTGCAAGCAAGACTCTGACGAGGCCATAGACCCCGGGCCCACAACTGGTCAACAGGATAGCTCTGCACTTATCTGCAGCGTGGCCGGATCATCGCCTACTAGGTCATTTGCTACGAAATATTGGTTGAGCCGCTCTGTAAAGGCTTCCCAATCTTCACCCTCTGTGAACTTTTCTAATGCACCGTTAGTCATTTTTGCGTGAAAGTTCGTAATCTCGTCGCCAGTTGTTATGTCTTTAATACTCTTATGAATGGCTCCACAAGGACTAATATTGTACTTGAGCTGTTGTGACCGTAGTCCCATTTATTGTAACTCCAGAGTGAGGCACAGGCATGGTGGGCAGCCTTGTATACTGGGCCCTGCACACCTATGCAGGTGACCCTCAGGTCTCCCACCGCAGTGCCCTCTGGTAGCACACCTTATGTGACTATACAGTTAGTATACATGGTCTACATACATGACAGGTCAGGCATCATCTGTGATGAGAAAAACAGAGTTAACATTTTAGATCAATTATTTTTTGTCAGTACTCAAAGGTCATTGACCTGAAAAGTTAACTCTGTTTCTCTCTCCACAGATGCTGCCTGACCTGGAGTATTTCCAGAATTTTCTGTTTTAAGGTCAGGTTTCCAGCATCCGCAGTATTTTGCTTTAATATTAGCATAAAAATCTAGTTTTGTAAAGATTAGGACCCCAAATTCTGATCGGGCTACTCTGCCAGCTATGTGCTCTGAAGTCGCGGCATTAAAACTCCATTAAAAATTGAAAGGATGGGGTCATTTGCGAGTCCGGCACCTGTAAGGGCACATGAACAGTGCAAATCTTGATGCATTGGAAGCAAAATCAGAGTGTTGCCAAGCTTCTCCAAGACGGGAAAGGAGGCCAACAAATAGGTTGATTTTATCTTCTGCTCCTAATAGAGCTATAGGGGCTTATGTTTAAGTTAAATGATCCCCTCAGAGATCGATTATCTTTGGCTGCAAAAGTTTTGGCATCTTTCCTGGGTCGCAGTGAAACACAAAAGCCATGATTTTAATCCCAAAGAGCAACAAGAATGGGGCGTGGGAAGGTTAATATCTTTACAGTGACCTTCTCAAACATCTTCATGCCACGCATCATTTTAATAGGTATGAGCTGGCCAGCCAGCGAGGCCCTCGCACCTGGCAGGCAAGGGCCTCATTTAAATTCAAAAGTCCGGGTCTGATGTTATTCAGACATTAACATTGGACAGCCGCATTTGACACCCAGTACCAGCCTCAACAGGAGCACCGGGCTCAAAGGAGGAGTGGGTCCAGAAGAGGGCCAAAAAGGGAAGTAATTTTTTTGTTTCTTTGTGGGCCAGGAGAAGCCAGGTTATTTCCAACTATAATTTGGGGCTTTCCAATTTTCTCCGCTTCCCTCTTTCCTGAGGTGTTGATTCCTTCCTGAGATATGCTTCACTGGACACCTTACCCAAGTGACCATTATGCACATCGAAGTCTTGAAAGTGAATATTAAGAAGCTATTTGACCAAATCTGGTTGTGTTTTCACTTGATATCCACACGTGCACTTCCAGAAAGGGGACTCTTGTGAATTTTTTTCATCTCACAAGTCCAGGTGCACTGTGGTCAAATAAAGCACCCCTTTGAGATCAGCTAACTCAGCAGATCAAGGGATGAAGTTGGCCCTCAGGTAAGTGAGGAAGGATGAACTATCAGGCTCCAGGCCCGGGGTGAGCAATCGGGCATCGGGCCAGAGATGGGTGATTAATGTCAGGGTTGGTGGGGCAGGGGACTGGGTGGGGGGGGGGGGAGGTGCAGGGAGGTTGGAATCCGGGGTTGGGGGAAGTGGGGGGGGAAATCAGCCCGCATTTTTTAATGTGGGGTCAGAAGGAGCACTCCTGCCCCTCCCGGCTCCACATTCAGGTAAGTACGAGGTCCTTCCTGCCAGTCAGCATCACGTGGTACTGTGCGAGTTCAGCACGTGGCGAGCAAAGCGCTGGGGCATTCGAAAATCGTTGACGTGATCAATGAATGCAAGACACACAGGACCATATCTTAAATAAATTATTTTGCCCTTTATTCAATATAGCGGGGCAGCACATTTCCAGCCAGAAGTTTCTGCGCTTTTTCTGCCCACCATTTTGGGAGTTTATTGGTCAGCTGGCACCCAAAAAGGTGCATGCTGCGTGGCCGAATTTATTGACCATCAACTCTACACCGCTGTTTATCTCAATGTGAGCCTCCTGTTCACTCCCCATACATTTTAAGCAACTACCTCATTTACTTTTAAAAGAATTTATGGGCTCTGATTCAAAAGTTACTTTTTGACAAAGAATTGTACATCCTAACCAACCTCTGTATAGAGTTTTTTCTTACTTCTGCTTTTATACATTTTGCAATTATCTTTAATTTCTGTCATCTCGTTACCACTTTGTCAACCAGTGGAAATGACCTCTCACTATTTATTCTATCATAATATTTCAGAATCTTGAAGATCTCGATCAAATCACAGCTCCAGTGAAAAAAGCTCTAACTTTTTAAGTCTTTCTTCATAACTGTAACCCCCTCAATCCTGGTAACATTCGAGTGGATCCACGCAGAACTTTTCCATTCTCTATCATACTTCCCGGATAAACTTGTTGAGCCAGGAGAAGATTCCTTCTTCTTATAATGATATTTTTAACCTTCCACATTTTGGGTGTTCCCAGCCATACTATCCTTAAAAGGAGCGGCACGAGCCAGTTTAGGAGGGTGACGACTTGGAGGAGGGCGAATGGATTGACAAATTTGACATGCTTGACGAATTTGTTGGAATTCTTTGAGGATGTAACGAACAGGGTGGATAAAGGAGAACCAGTGGATGTGGTGTATTTGGACTTCCAGAAGGCATTTGACAAGGTGCCACACAAAAGGTTACTGCACAAGATAAAAGTTCACAGGGTTGGGGTAATATATTAGCATGGATAGAGGATTGGCTGACAAACAGAAAACAGAGTCGGGATAAATGGTTCATTCACTGGTTGGCAATCAGTAATGAGTGGGGTGCCGCAGGGATCAGTGCTGGTACCCCAACTATTTACAATCTATATTAACGACTTGGAAGAGGGAACTGAGTGTAACATAGCCAAGTTTGCTGACGATACAAAGATGGGAGGAAGGGTAATGTGTGAAGAGGACATAAAGAGGCTGCAGGAGGACATCGACAGGCTAAGTGAGTGGGCAAGAATTTGGCAGATGGAGTAGAATATTGGAAAATGTGAGGTCATGCACTTTGGCAGAAAAAAATCAAAGAGCAAGTTACTATTTAAATGGAGAAAGATTGCAAAGTGCTGCAGTACAGCGGGACCTGGGGGTACTTGTGCATGAAACACAAAATGATAGTATGCAGGTATAGCAAGTGATCAGGAAGACCAATGGAATCTTGGCCTTTATGCAAAGGGGATGGAGTATAAAAGCAGGGAAGTCTTGTTACAGCTGCACAGGGTATTGGTGAGGCCACATCTGGAATACCGCGTGCAGTTTTGGTTTCCATATTTACGAAAGGATATACTTGCTGTGGAGGCAGTTCAGAGAAGGTTCATTAGGTTGATCCCGGGGGTGAGTGGGTTGACTTATGAGGAAAGGCTGAATAGGTTGAGTCTCTACTCATTGGAATTCAGAAGAATGAGAGGTGATCTTATAGAAACATATAAGCTTATGAGGGGGCTTGACAAGATGGATGCAGAGAGAATGTTTCCACTGGTGGGGGAGACAAGAACTAGAGGTCATGATCTTAGGATAAGGGGCCGCCCATTTAGAACTGAGATGAGGAGAAATTTCTTCTCTCAGAGGGTTGTGAATCTGTGGAATTTGCTGCCTCAGAGAGCTGTGGAAGTTGGGACATTAAATAAATTTAAGACAGAAATAGACAGTTTCTTAAACAATAAGGGGATATGGGGTTATGGGGAGCAGGCAGGGAAGTGGAGCCGAGTCCATAATCAGATCAGCCATGATCTTATTGAATGGCAGAGCAGGCTCGAGGGGCCTTATGGCCTACTCCTGCTCCTATTTCTTATGTTCTTATGATTGGATGTCGCCATAATCCAGGTCACTGCCTGGAACATGGGCAGGTGCAGCAGGAGAGGTGGCAAGCAGCAGAGGAATGGTGAGGTCGGGGCAAAGGAGCGGCGAGAGATCATAGAGGAACGTGATCAGGGCCCAGGAGAGGCGGGAGTTCGGGGCCCAGGAGAGGTAAGGGCCCAGGGGCGGCGAGGGCCCAGAGGCAGCACAGGCCAGCTCACACTGCATTATGTGTGCGCACTGGGTCTGTGTAGCAGAATTGGTCTCCAGTCGTCTTGGTTAATCCTTGCCACTGGACCAAGACCTTACGCTGTTAAGCCCATGTGGTGACTGGCGTGCAATGGCCACCACACGTTAAAAAAATCCATGCACAGGCATCTTCCACCCTTCAATATGTAGTAAGGGACCTTGAATATCAGGTCCCTCATTGTAACACCTGTGAACTCATCCCTTTTTGGTGTGGAAGCAAGTCATCCTCGATGCGAGGGACCGCCTAAGAAGATCCCAGGCAGAAAGGGTGGAACATGGAAACATAGGAACAGGAGTAGGCCATACTGTCCCTCGAGCCTATGAGGCTGTGGCTGACCTGTACCTCAACTCCATTTATCTGCCATTTCTGCATATCTCTTGATACTACCCTTACCTAACAACACTGAATTGATCGCAGTCTTAAACATTTCAATTGAATGAATTAGTTTCCTCAGATCTTCATCAATACTGCTTTGAAACCAACAATTTGAGTACCCAAGATCAGTTTTTTTCTCCTCCCCTATGATGATGAAGTGGGGAGGAGAGAAAGAAAATGCCCTGCAACCACTAGGAGCCTCCAACTATGGCACAATCGAGATTGACAAGGTGTTTATGGAGAGATTTTGGCACAAATCCCAGTGTTCACAGTTATAATAATTTGAGATGTTCATCACATAAAACTGTACCTGTACACTGTGTCTTCCTCCTGCACTATAACCTTTGTCCAAGATCTTGTCTCCTTGTATACTTATCCTTGGGCGATTAGATGATCCTCCAAAACTCAAAGAGCTTTTGTGGCTGTGTTTACTGAAGTTCCCCGTGCTGCTATGAATAAGTAATTTCTTTACGCTTCCTCCCATTTTCAATGACCTACAATTTCAGGACAACAGAAGCTATTAAAGATTCAAACATACTACAGTGTTTTGGTATCATTGGTATCAGTATATACTATATGAAAAATCATTTATACCAAATTATATGTGTGATATAATTATTGTGCGATACTTTGGTTTGACATTTGCTCCCACTACTATCACCAGCAGTGACAGGAGCTATAACCACAAGTACTGCATCCTAATGTTACATAGCTTAAAATGCTTTCTCCAGACACAACTCAAGTTTGGCCAGGCAAGATCTAGAATTGTACCACTGGCTGTTTTTCATAGTACAAAAGTGTCAGTACACATTGCCCTTGAGTGCCAACGTTCCAAGGTGAATTTTCCACAATGTTCTCAGGAATAGATAGCAAGAGAGTGTTACAGGGTTTGTACATGCTGCAACGGATGACTCCAAATCCCACTGAATCTTCTGGGGTCAGGCCTGTCATGTATGTACTTTTGGGATCACTAGCCACTAGATGGCGCCACTGTTGGAGGCCACTGGGCTGCACGCACTGGTGTGCAGCCCAAGTATAAAAGGCCAGCCATTTTGTATATTAGTCACTTTGGGCCTTAATAAAGCAGAGCCAAGGTTATACCTCTTGGAGTTAAACAGTACGCAGTCTAACAGTTATTGCATACACAACACGAACCTTTGCATGCAAAAATAAGCACGATTGGATTGTTGGAGCAATTTGTGGAAGAAGAAGATTGGGCAGACTTTATGAGCCATTTGAATCAGTTCTTCGTGGCCAACAAAATGCAGAAGGTTGGCGACGCAGATAGGACCGGGCGGTATTCCTCACGGTTTACAAGAACATAAGAACATAAGAATTAGGAACAGGAGTAGGCCATCTAGTTCCTCGAGCCTGTTCCGCCATTTAACAAGATCATGGCTGATCTGGCCATGGACTCAGCTCCACTTACCCGCCCGCTCCCTGTAACCCTTAATTCCCTTATTGGTTAAAAATCTATCTATCTGTGACTTGAATACATTCAATGAGCTAGCCTCAACTGCTTCCTTGGGCAGAGAATTCCACAGATTCACAACCCTCTGGGAGAAGAAATTCCTTTTCAACTCGGTTTTAAATTGGCTCCCCTGTATTTTGAGGCTGTGCCCCCTAGTTCTAGTCCCCCCGACCAGTGGAAACAACCTCTCTGCCTCTATCTTGTCTATCCCTTTCATTATTGTAAATGTTTCTCTAAGATCACCCCTCATCCTTCTGAACTCCAACGAGTAAAAACCCAGTCTACTCAATCTATCATCATAAGGTTACCCCCTCATCTCCGGAATCAGCCTCGTGAATCGTCTCTGTACCCACTCCAAAGCTAGTATATCCTTCCTTAAGTAAGGTGACCAAAACTGCACGCAGTACTCCAGGTGCGGCCTCACCAATACCCTATACAGTTGCAGAAGGACCTCCCTGCTTTTGTACTCCATCCCTCTCGCAATGAAGGCCAACATTCCATTCACCTTCCTGATTACCTGCTGCACCTGCAAACTAACTTTTTGGGATTCAACCCCCAGGTCCCTCTGCACCGCAGCATGTTGTAATTTCTCCCCATTCAAATAATATTCCCTTTTACTGTTTTTTTTCCCCCAAGGTGGATGACCTCACACTTTCCGACATTGTATTCCATCTGCCAAACCTTAGCCCATTCGTTTAACCTATCTAAATCTCTTTGCAGCCTTTCTGTGTCCTCTACACAACCCGCTTTCCCACTAATCTTTGTGTCGTCTGCAAATTTTGTTACACTAAGGTCCAAAAATTTATGGTCTGATAAAGAATCTACTCCTGCCTGTGAGTCCAACAGAGAATACGTATGAAAAATTGTGTACACTGGTACAGGACCACCTTAAGCCAGACGAAGGCATCATCATCGCGAGATACAGATTTTATACGCATGTTCGCTCAGAGGGCTAGAATGCAATGGAATTCGTTGCCGACCTGAGACATCTAGCGGGACCGTGTAAGTTCAGTGCTGTGTTGGCAGATATGCTGTAGGAATTCTTTTAATCAGCAGCAACCACGTGGTGATCCTGCGTAAACTACTGGCGGTGGAGACATTGGACTTGAACAGGGCCATCACGATCGTTCAGTCATACATGACGACGGATAGAAGTCTAAAGCAGATATCAGTGAAAAATCGAAACTCGGCAAGTACTGTAAATATGATTGATTCGCCGTTCGGCAGAGCAGCACATGGCAAGGCCTACCCAACTGCGTACGCGAAACCTGTGGCTGCCCAAAGTCTACCAGCGGGAATGCATCGGATTTCTCCATGTTGGCGTTGTGGGGGAAATCACCGGCATCAGCAGTGCCAATTTAAGCAATATAGTTGCAAAGGCTGTCTGAGAGTGGGACATCTCCAGCGCAAGTGTCCACAGATGAGCAAGCGTGCTGTGACACACCATGTGGAAGATGATGGTCAGACTAGCGCGGATCCGGATACGCAATCCGAGATACCAGAAGAGGACGTGTATGGACTGTACTTGTTCCGAACTAAGAGCAAACCGATAATGATCAACGTGAAATTTAATGGGGTGCCGGTATCGATGGAACTGGACACGGGGTGAGTCAATCGATAATGAGCCAGAGGACATTCGACAAGCTGTGGGATACTAAGGCTGTGAGGCCCAGGCTGAGTCCAGTCAATGCCAAGTTACGCACGTACACCAAAGAACTCATAACGGTGATTGGCAGTGCCATAATTAAAGTGTCGTTGAGGGTACGGTTCACAAGTTACTGCTATGGATTGTCCCAGGCAATGGCCCAACGCTGTTCGGCAGAAACTGGCTTGAAAAAAAATCAGATACGACTGGAACGACATCAAGGCATTGCTGTCGGAGGAAGATACATGTGCGCAAGTACTGAGCAAGTTCCCCTCGCCGAACCAAGCATCAGCAACTTCACCGGAGCCAAGGAGCAGATCCACTTAGACTCGGATGCAAGACCCGTCCATCATAAAGCTCGGGCAGTTCCGTATATGGTGAGGGAGAAGGTCGAAATCGAACTGGACAGACTCCAGCGTGAAGGGATCATATCACCGGTTGAATTTAATAAATGGGCCAGTCCCATTGTTCCTGTGCTGAAAAGTGATGGCACAGTCAGAATCTGTGGAGACAACAAGGCTACGATCAACAGGGTTTCGAAACAGGATCAGTACCCGTTATCGAAGGCTGATGACTTGTTTGCAACGCTGGACGTCGGCCTACACGACACAGGAGCTGGTCAAGACGTCGAAGAGACTTACATGCATTAACACACATAAAGGACTGTTTATTTATCACAGGTGCCCTTTTAGAATTCGCTCGGCTGCAGCAATATTTCAGAGGAACATGGAGAGTCGACTGAAGTCAGTTCCCAGAACCGTCATGTTCCAAGATGACATCCTGATCACAGGTTGTGATTCCGAGGAACATCTGAACAACCTGGAAGAGGTTCTACATCGTCGAGACAAAATGGGACTCAGACTGAAACGCTCGAAGTGCATCTTCATGGCACCAGAGGTCGAATTCCTGGGGAGGAAAATTGCTGCTGATGGCATCAGCCCCACGGACGCGAAAACCAAGGCCATCAAGAATGCACCCAAGCCGCAGAATGTGACGGAGCTGCGCTCGTTCTACTTAACGAGGTCTATTGGGTCGACTCAACTACTTCGGTAACTTCCCACCTGTCATGTATCTTACATTATTATATATAACTGTATCCTAACATGCTATACATGACTGTAATAAGATATGACCTGTAACCACCAGCATACCTTACCACCAGGGGTGCACTTGCAAGAGACAGGTCTATAAGGACAGGTCTCAGACAAGTGCAGCATTCCAGAGCTGTGAAATAAAGGTGCAGGTCCAGAGTGACCTTGACTTCACCACATGCCTCGTGTAAATCTGTACTGAGGGGACAGGACTTTACAGTGGCGACGGGTTACGGGATTACAGAATCCACAGAATGGCGAACAACGGATCAGATGCGGGAGACAATTGGGAGGACTTTATAGAAAGGCCCCAACAAAGTTTTATAACCAAAGACTGGTTAGGCAACAATAAGGCAGACAAGAGAAGAGCCCATCTCTTGACCAGCTGTGGCTCGAAAACATACGCTTTAATGAAGGATCTGTTGGCACCCGAGAAACCAGCAAGCAAGTCGTTTGAAGAATTGAGCACACTGGTAAGAGACCACCTGAAGCCAGCGAGCAGCCTACACATGGTCAGACACAGGTTCTACAACTACAGACGCTGTGTGGGCCAGAGCATACCCGAACTCGTGGCAGAACTTCGGAGGTTGGCTAGTTTATGTGAGTTCTCCGATGAACTGAAGAGAGAAATGCTGAGAGACTTTTTCACTGAAGGAATAGGCCACGCAGGCATATTCCGAAAGCTCATAGAGACCAAGAACTTGACCTTAGAGGCAGCAGCACTGGTTGCACAGACATTCTTGGTAGGGGAAGAAGAAACGAGGTTGATTTACAATGCAGGTACGACAACTAACGAAATATCGGAACAAGAAGTTCACAGCACTAAACAAGCTGCTACCCCTACACAAAGACAAAACCAGGAGAACAGGCTCTCGACAGCAGGCAGAAGCCATCAAGGGCCACAGGAACGGCCGTTCACACCTCATCAACCCACAATGCGAGCAATCAACTACAAACTGAGAGAAGCTCAAGAGAGATCAGCCAGACGCAGCTCATTCTTTGGGAACACTTTGAACAATGGAACAGGTCTGTGCTGGAGGTGTGGGGGTGCGCACTCGTCAAGGGGATGTCGATTTCAGCAGGCTGTTTGCAGAAATTGTGAATATACAGGGAATTTGGCCCGCATGTGCAAAAAAACGCCAGCTCGGCTGGTATACGAATCGGATGGGTCGGAAAGCGGACCAGAAGATGGTGGGGACAATACCCGGGACACCGATGTACAGCGGGTCAACACGATCAATGGCCGCTGCTCCTACAACAGGATGCCTCCTATAATGATGAGGGTCCTACTCAACGGGATATCTGTCAACATGGAGCTGGATACGGGAGCGAGTCAATCTCTCATCGGCGCTCAACAATTTGAACTGTGGCCGCATAAAAGAGACAGACCAAAACTCACAAGGGTCGACAGCAAACTAAGGACCTATACCAAAGAAATCGTACCAGTCCTCAGCAGCGCCATGCTCTCTGTCACACACAAGGGACAGTGAACCGACTTCCCCTGTGGATTGTCCCCGGAGACCCCCCAGCACTGCTGGGGAGAAGCTGGCTGGCAAAACTAAACTGGAAATGGGTTGATGTCCATGCCATGTCATTAGAAGAACGGACCTCCTGCTCAACAGTTATAAAGCGATTTGAACATCTCTTTCAGCCGGGTGTGGGCACTTTCAAAGGGGCCAAAGTCAAAATCTACATCACACAGGATGCTAGACCGGTCCATCACAAGGCCAGAGCTGTACCCTATGTGATGAGGGAAAAGATTGAACACAAACTAGACAGGCTTCTACGGGAAGGCATTACATCACCTGTGGAATTTAGCGACTGGGCAAGTCCCATCGTCCCAGCCATGAAGCCTGATGGATCCGTACGAATCTGTGGGGACTACAAATCTACCATAAACAGAGTCTCCCTACAGGACCAGTACCCGCTGCCCAGAGCGGAGGACTTATTTGCCACATTAGCTGGAGGTAAACTTTTCTCAAAATTAGACCTCACATCTGCGTATATGACGCAAGAATTGACCGAGGAATCCAAGCTACTCACCACCATCAACACACATCGAGGCCTTTTCATGTACAATCGATGCCCATTCGACATCAGGTCGGCAGCTGCCATATTCCAGCGCAACATGGAGAGTCTGCTCAAGTCCATCCCGGGGACGGTTGTATTTCAAGATGACATACTTATCATGGGCAGGGACACCGACTTCCATCTCCGTAATTTGGAGGAAGTACTAAAGCGGTTGGATCGGGTAGGCCTACGAGTCAAGAAATCCAAGTGCCTGTTTCTCGCACCCGAGGTTGAATTTTTGGGCAGAAGGATTGCCGCTGATGGAATCCACCCAACAGAGTCCAAAACAGAAGCAATTCGCCTAGCACCCAAGCCCCGGAATGACTCATAACTGCACGCCTTTCTTGGGCTACTCAATTACTTTGGGAACTTTATGCAGAACTTAAGCACGCTGCTGGAGCCTCTCCACGTGCTACTCAGGAAGGGGTGCGATTGGTTTTGGGGGGACGCAACAATAAGGCACGCAACAATAAGGCACGCAACCTTCTGTGTTCCAACAGTGTTTTGACTTTCTTTGACCCAGGTAAAAAGCTCGTTCTCACATGCGATGCGTCAGCATATGGGGTCGGGTGCGTTTTGCAACAGGTCAATAGTGCGGGCAAATTACAACCCATAGCTTATGCCTCCGGGTCACTTTCTCGGGTGGAGCGCGGGTACGGAATGGTAGAGAAGGAGGCGCTCGCGTGTGTGTACGGTATCAAAATTATGCACCAATACCTTCTCGGGGCCAAGTTCGCTTTAGAAACCGACCACAAGCCACTCACGTCCCTCCATCCGAGAGCAAGGCAATAAACGCCAACGCCTCGGCGCAAATTCAACGGTGGGCACTCATGCTGGCATCCTACGACTATACCATAAGGCACAGACCAGGCACAGACAACTGTGCCGACGCGCTCAGCAGGCTACCCTGGCTACCACGGAAGAGTCTGACGAAGAGGACTGTGAGATAGTCATGGCAATCAATGCCTTTGAGTCCACAGGTTCGCCCATGACGGCTCGCCAAATCAGAGCCCGGACGGCCAGCGACCCCACGTTTTCCTTGGTAAAAAGATGTGTCCTAACCGGTGACTGGGCAGAGGCTCGCGATGCCTGCCCCGAGGAATTAAAACCCTTTCACAGGCGCATGCATGAGCTATTACTGCAAGCAGACTGCCTGATGTGGGGCAGCCGAGTAGTCATGCCTCTGCGAGGCAGAGAGGCATTTGTCCGGGAGCTCCACAGCGAGCACCCGGGGATCGTTCTCATGAAGGCCATAGCCAGATGCCATGTCTGGTGGCCTGGTATTGACGCGGACTTGGAGCTCTGCGTCCGAAGGTGCACCATTTGTGCCCAACTCAGCAATGCCCCCAGGGAGGCTCTACTGAGCCCCTGGCCCTGGCCTACCAAACCGTGGTCGCGGGTGCACGTAGACTATGAGGGCCCATTCATGGGCAAAATGTTCCTCGTAGTTGTAAATGCATTTTCAAAGTGGATCGAACGCACCATTTTAAACTCGAGCACAACCTCCACCACTGTGGAGAGCCTCGCAACCATGTTTGCAACGCACGGAATCCCTGACATATTGGTCAGTGACAATGGTCCGTGCTTCACCAGCGCAGAATTCCAAGACTTTATAATTGACCACGGCATAAATCACGTCAAGACGGCACCATTCAAGCCGGCCTCCAACGGCCAGGTGGAGAGAGCAGTGCAAATTATTAAACAAGGCATGCTTAAAATCCAAGGTCCCACACTGTAGGGACTGCTGCTGGCATACAGATCTCGTCCGCACTCATTGACTGGGATCCTCCCCGCGAAACTGTTGATGAAAAGGACTTTAAAAACAAGGCTCTCATTAATCCTCCCAGACATACACGAAATCGTTGAGGCAAAGCGCCATAAGCTGACAGAGTATCATGACAGAAATTCGAGGGGGAGATGGAATGAGATAGGGGACAAAGTGTTGTACTAAACTATGGCAGGGTTCCCAAATGGCTTGCAGGGACAGAAACGGGCAAGGAAAGAAACAGGCTATTGGTAGTACAAATGGACAATGGTAAAACCTGCCGGAGGCATGTCGACCAAGTCAAAAGCAGATTTACCAACAACACTGCGGAACCAGAGGCAGACTACAATGTGGAACTCACACCACACCTGGTGGACAGACAGAGGGAAGGGCAATCCCAACAGACAGCCCAGGCGAGTCAACAACAATCGCACCAATCGAAACAGACAGCCCAGGCGAGATACCAGCAACCACACCCAAAGAAAAACAGACACCAACACAAACAACTGAACCACAACTCAGACACTCCACGCGAGAGCGTAGACCACCTGAGAGACTGAACCTATAAGACCTTGGGGGAGGGTGATGTCATGTATCTTACATTATTATATGTAACTGTATCCTAACATGCTATACATGACTGTAATAAGATATGACCTGTAACCACCAGCATACCTTACCACCAGGGGTGCACTTGCAAGAGACAGGTATATAAGGACAGGTCTCAGGCAAGTGCAGCATTCCAGAGCTGTGAAATAAAGGTGCAGGTCCAGAGTGACCTTGACTTCACTACATGCCTCGTGTGAATCTGTACTGAGGGGATAGGACTTTACACCACCTAAATTGAGCACTTTATTAAAACCACTGCACATGCTGCTAAGAAAAAGCGACAACTGGGTGTGGAGTGCGTCTCAAGACAGAGCTTTTGAGAAAACCTCTAATCTGCTTTGCTCTAACAAGCTGCTGGTACATTATGACCCATGTAAACGTTTAGTATTGGCCTGTGATGCTTCGTCATATGGAATTGGTTGCGTACTCCAACAAGCTAAACTTCAATCAGTCGCGTATGCTGCAAAAAGTTTGTCTAAAGCGGAAAGAGCCTACAGCATGGTAGAGAAAGAAGCACTAGCCTGTGTGTATGGGGTTAAAAAGATGCATCAGTACCTGTTTGGTCTTTGATTTGAACTGGAGACATATCACAAGCCGCTCATTTTACTGTTCTCTGAAAACTTCATCCCGCATCCACAGGTGGGTGCTGACATTATCCGCTTATGATTATGTCATTCGTCATAGAATTGTGCCGATGCTTTGAGCCGTCTGCCATTGCCCACACTTGAGGTGGAAACGCCACAACCGGCGGACCTATTGTTAGTCATGGATGCTTTTGAGAGTGAAGGAACCCCCGTCACGGCTCAACAAGTTAAGCCCTGGACCAGCCAGGACCCGATTTTAATTGGTGGTGAAGAGTTGCATCCTCAAAGGTGATTGGTCTGCTATACCCAAGCAAATGTGCGAGGAGACCAAACCTTACATTCGTCGCAAAGACGAACTGTCTATTCAGTCGGATTGTATACTGTGGGGCAATCATGTTGTTATGCCCAAGAAAGGGAGCGAGCTACATAGCCCACATCCCGGCATAATAATGATGAAAGTCATTGCCAGGTCTCATGTATGGTGGCCGGGAATTGACTCCGAGTTGGAATCATATGTGCATCAGTGCAACACTTGCATACAGCTCAGCAAAGTACCAGCGGAATCGCCGCTGAGTCTGTGGTCGTGGCCGTCGAAACCATGGTCCAGGATCCACATAGACTTTGCAGGTTCCTTCCTGGGGAAGATGCTTTTAGTTGTTGTGGATGCATATTCAAAGTGGATAGTGTGTATAATCATGTCATCCAGCACATCCACAGCTACCATTGAGAACCTCTGTGTCATGTTCGCGACACATGGTCTGCCTGACATCGTTGTTGGCGACAACGGATCGTGTTTCACCAGTCAGGAGTTCCAAAAGTTCATGAAACTCAATGGTATCAAACATGTAAGGTCAGCACCGTTCAAACCTGCATCCAGTAGGCAAGCAGAATGTGCTGTCCAAATCATAACGCAGAGTATGAAGCGAGTAACCCAAGGGTCACTGCAGACCTGCATGTCATGCATACTGCTTAGTTACAGGACAAGACCACATTCGCTTACCGGGGTCTCGCCTGCTGAACTAATGATGAAGAGAGGTCTTAAGACCAAGCTATCTCTTGAACACCCTGACTTGAATAATCATGTTGAATATAGAAGACAAAGTCAACAAGGGTATCACGATCGCGCAGCTGTGTCACGCGATATTTCTGTAAATGATCCTGTATATGTTCTGAATCATGGTCAGGGTTCCAAGTGGATCGCTGGTACTGTCATGGCCAAGGAGGGCAACAGAATATTTATTGTCAAGCTCAAAAATGGGCAAACCTGCAGGAAACATATGGATCAGACAAAGCTGCGGCACACAGACGAACCGGAACAGTCGGAGGAAGAGACAATCGACGACCAACCAACCTACCCCCAGTCAGCAGAGGACTCAGTGGTCATCAGTGAATCAGGACTTTCAATCACTGACATGATCAATGAAAATGGACTTTCAATCCGTGACATGGCCATTGCCACTCCCACCAGGTCAGCCTCCCAGCCACCAGTCACAACAGACTCGAAACACTCAACCCAATGCTGGAGTTGAACTGAGAAGGTCAGCCCGGGAGCGTAAAACACTGGACCATCTCAATTTCTAAAAGACTGTTAATATCTCAGAGGGGCAGCCCAAGTATAAAAGGCCAGCCATTTTGTATATTAGTCATTCTGGGCCTTAATAAAGCAGAGCCAAGGTTATATCTCTTGGAGTTAAACAGTACTCAGTTTAACAGTTATTGCATACACAAGGCCTATTTACATATTTATAATGAGCTCCTGACATGAATAATGCCTGTCATTTGGAGCTCGCTCTTTGGGGGAGCAGAATATCCAAGGCGGCTGCAAAATTTTAAAGGCCTAGAGCAGCAGTTGAATGGGGAGAATATTTCTGGAGGAAGAAATTTCAGTGCTATCAGAAAAATGGAGCAGAGACTTTGCAGAGCACCATGGTTTGTTTATTCTGCTGAAGGAAGTGTGACAGAGGAGGGTAGCCAATAACACCGATCGCAGCGTGCATGTATGTCAATGTTGTCTTAACCACCCAACGGACATGGCAGCAAGTGAGGGAAAGGTTCAGAGATCTTACCAGATCAAGTAAGGTACAAGTACCCATCTTAACTTCATACTAAGAGTTGGGCAAAGTATATTTGCCACAAAATGTTTTCTCTACCTCACATTTTCTTATAGTCCACTTCTTACAATACTTGCCCAGTCTGTAGCAGGAAACATTTTGTGACACCTGTTATTTTCCCACACTTGCATCCTTAAAGGGCTACGCCCCAAAAATTCTTCCATCTGAATCTTGCTGCATGATCCATGTGCATGTGATCATGATGGGTTGCATGACAGCCACTTGAGTCCCACTATATGTGCTACTGACGCTTCTCAACTCTGCTTGCTGGCCAAAACATTGCACAACTGCAGAAAGCAGTTGCAATCATGAAAGCGGCGAAGTACATTTTGTGTCCTTCAAAATATTTAAAGATGCCAGCTGGCAGTGCATTGGGCTAGAGAACATAGTATTAGTGAAGGATGAAGTTAGAGGCTTGCTATCAGCTTCGGGTAGATACCACTCTGGTCACCCAACTCATGTAATAACTTACTGGGGGTGGTTTCAGTCTGCCTAATGGCCTGTTTTTCAGCAGGAATGGGGTGATAAGAGGGTCCAATTTTTTAAAATTTATGCCAATTTTACACCCATGTACACTGGTACCATTATTACTGTATAAAGCATCTTGGAACAATTTACTACGTGAAAGGTGCTTTATTAATGCAAGTTGTTTTTGTTGTGTGAGCAGAGAAAATAAAATCATCTTGTTCTTCGCAAAAATAATGGGTGGAACTTTCATCTTTGGTGGAGTTGTATCCGCTACAGCCTATTTTACGCACTTGCTGAATTCCAAAGTTCTGTCCATTGTTTCTTAAAAAGAGGGCAGCATGACACATGAATCTCCAAAAGGGATTTCAGCAAAAAAAAATTGAATCTCTGCTCTAAAGGATACAATACAACTACTCTCTGTGTCAAAGCATTCCATGCTCCATCCACCCTCTGTATAGAATTGAAAAGTAGTGAAGTTTTGCTGAACTTGTATTGAACCATGGCAGATCATACTTGGAATACTGCGTACAATTCTGGTCGCCGTATTACAAAAAGGTTATAGAGGCACTGGAGAGGATGCAGAGAAGGTTTACAAGATGATACCAGAAATGTGAAGATGAGCAGGCTGGGTCTCTTTTAGTTTGAAAAAAGAAGGCTGAGGGGTGACCTAATTGAGGTCAGAAATTATGAACGGTTTTGATAGAGTAGGTACATAGAAACATAGAAACTAGGTGCAGGAGTAGGCCATTCGGCCCTTCTAGCCTGCACCGCCATTCAATGAGTTCATGGCTGAACATGCAACTTCAGTACCCCATTCCTGCTTTCTCACCATACCCCTTGATTCCCCTAGTAGTAAGGACTTCATCTAACTCCTTTTTGAATATACTTAGTGAATTGGCCTCAACAACTTTCTGTGGTAGAGAATTCCACAGGTTCACCACTCTCTGGGTGAAGAAATTCCTCCTCATCTCGGTCCTAAATGGCTTCCCCCTTATCCTTAGACTGGGTCCCCTGGTTCTGGACTTCCCCAACATTGGGAACATTCTTCCTGCATCTAACCTGTCTAACCCCGTCAGAATTTTAAACGTTTCTATGAGGTCCCCTCTCATTCTTCTGAACTCCAGTGAATACAAGCCCAGTTGATCCAGTCTTTCTTGATAGGTCAGTCCCGCCATCCCGGGAATCAGTCTGGTGAACCTTCGCTGCACTCCCTCAATATCAAGAATGTCCTTCCTCAGGTTAGGAGACCAAAACTGTACACAATACTCCAGGTGTGGCCTCACCAAGGCCCTGTACAATTGTAGCAACACCTCCCTGCCCCTGTACTCAAATCCCCTCGCTATGAAGGCCAACATGCCATTTGCTTTCTTAACCGCCTGCTGTATCAGCATGCCAACCTTCAATGACTGATGTACCATGACACCCAGGTCTCTTTGCACCTCCCCTTTTCCTAATCTGTCACCATTCAGATAATAGTCTGTCTCTCTGTTTTTACCACCAAAGTGGATAACCTCACATTTATCCACATTATACTTCATCTGCCATGCATTTGCCCACTCACCTAACCTATCCAAGTCGCTCTGCAGCCTCATAGCATCCTCCTCGCAGCTCACACTGCCACCCAACTTAGTGTCATCCGCAAATTTGGAGATACTACATTTAATCCCCTCGTCTAAATCATTAATGTACAGTGTAAACAGCTGGGGCCCCAGCACAGAACCTTGCGGTACCCCACTAGTCACTGCCTGCCATTCTGAAAAGTCCCCATTTACTCCTACTCTTTGCTTCCTGTCTGACAACCAGTTCTCAATCCATGTCAGCACACTACCCCCAATCCCATGTGCTTTAACTTTGCACATTAATCTCTTGTGTGGGACCTTGTCGAAAGCCTTCTGAAAGTCCAAATATACCACATCAACTGGTTCTCCCTTGTCCACTCTACTGGAAACATCCTCAAAAAATTCCAGAAGATTTGTCAAGCATAATTTCCCTTTCACAAATCCATGCTGACTTGGACCTATCATGTCACCTCTTTCCAAATGCACAGCTATGACATCCTTAATAACTGATTCCATCATTTTACCCACTGCCGATGTCAGGCTGACCGGTCTATAATTCCCTGTTTTCTCTCTCCCTCCTTTTTTAAAAAGTGGGGTTACATTGGCTACCCTCCACTCGATAGGAACTGATCCAGAGTCAATGGAATGTTGGAAAATGACTGTCAATGCATCCACTATTTCCAAGGCCACCTCCTTAAGTACTCTGGGATGCAGTCCATCAGGCCCTGGGGATTTATCGGCCTTCAATCCCATCAATTTCCCCAACACAATTTCCCGACTAATAAGGATTTCCCTCAGTTCCTCCTCCTTACTAGACCCTCCGACCCCTTTTATATCCGGAAGGTTGTTTGTGTCCTCCTCAGTGAATACCGAACCAAAGTACATAGAGAGTGTTTCCACTTGCGGGGAAGAGCATAACTTGAGGCCACCAATATAAGATAGTCACCAAGAAATCAAATAGGGAATTCAGAAGAAAGAACATATGGGAAGGTCTGTGATAGGCTGGAAGACAAGAGAGATTAGAGACAAAGGGGATGATGGCCCAAATTCAAATGGGACTGGCCTTTTGTGCTTTCTTCCCCTCCTCCTATTAGTGCTTGTTAAGAATCTGTTCTCTCCGAACACTCTCCAGTTCTGACGAAAGGTCATCGACCCGAAACGTTAACGCTGCTTCCTCTCCACAGATGCTGCCTGACCCGCTGAGATTTCCAGCATTTTCTGTTTTTATTCGGGTCACTTACAAGAGAGATTTCATTACACCATAACAAGAGGTTTAACTAAACGAGGCACTGCACAAAGTTAGTCAAGCAAATAAAAAGGGATGGTCTTGAAGTAACAGGATACAAAAGTGATATTTTAATGTGGGAATGTTAAAACATATTCTGAAACATTTACACCCTTAAACATCAAAGCAAATAATTATTTCCTCTCCATATTAAAGGGCTACACGTGTCTAATTATGAATCACCGCTTTTTGAATGGCCCGTGCACCTTCTGGGATAGCGGACAGCACAAAAGCAAACAGCTTTGAGGCTACGAAAGTCAACTGAGTGCCCCAGTGGTAGTTCTCCTAAGATAACTGAGAAAGAGAAATTGCAGCCTAGGACCACGAGCACACCCCGACCTGCCAGAAATCTGGGCCTAGGGCCACTAACGAAGAACAAAGCTCGCTGAGCTGAAAGGTAGATCCAGGAGGACGAACATACACGGAATCCCAGAGGGCTGCAGACTGAGGTCCGTGGGACCGTCCTCCACCTTCAGGAAAGGCGGTTGGAAGCAAAGCGCTGGTCGGAAACACCCCTCGCTCACTCCTTGGTAACCCTGTATCAAATGTGGCACAAAATTAATAAAACTCACGCCACTGAGGGGTTGTTTTTCTTCATTGTTGTTTTACAGCGATTCCAACAGGATGACGGATTTAGCGGCTTGATCTACCTGTGTCCTGCTCGGTAGCTTTCACTCCGAGTCGCTTGGTGCGTTCCTAAGCAACAGTGCCGTTGTCAGGGGCGGGGCGTCTACCGTTACCATTGTTACAACCCCCCGCCCACTTTCGCCATCCACCCTTGCAAGAAACTTCGATTTGATTGGCCACTCTTGAAACGAAACCACCTCATACTTATTGTAACTTATAGCAGGCATTTTTAAAATAGTTTTGGCCAGCAGACTAAAATAGATTATTTGCAAATAGTTAACAGAAGCAGACTGTGGACGGACAATATTACTTAACATGTATAGGAGACAAGTTGTTCTCGCATCCAATCAGCGTACTCGTTACCTCGCGGGCTGGGGAGTACATCCGGGTCAAGTAATGACCTCACTCTCCGACCCGAAATTAGAAAATGGCGGAGGTAAGGCGGACCCGTCAGCAGACTTATCTCTTCAGCAAAAATAAAAAGTTAATTTTAAAATCTTATTTTTATTATTTATTTTCAAACTTTACCGTCATTAATGTCTGAATTCAAATCAAGTGTGTTTTTAAAGAGGAAATATACAATTTTAAAGAGGAAACATTCAAATAATAAACTTTTTGAGGGTTTTTCCTTTGGGTTAAAATGATTAAGTTGTGGAAATATTATTGGGCGCTGTGCCGGAGCCTGGCTTCGCGGCGCGCTTCCCCCCCCCGCCCCCCCATGTTGAAGTTCCGTTCGTATCCGCTAGGCCTTATTTAGGGTAATTTTTTCCTCATAGAATTCGCCTCTTTTTTAAAAAAAATTAAAAGCTGTTTTTTCCTGAAACAATTTTCAGTAAAAATTTTTTTGCCGCATTTATCAAATTTGCTTTGAAGTTTCAGTAGTTTTTCTTAAGGTACGATTCCAGGTCTGATGAGAAAGTCTGCCAGCTCCAGCTTCATATAAAACAAACTTTTCTAGCGCCCCCCCCCCCCGATTCCCAACCGTGACATCGAAGTCAGACGTTTTAACTTTTTCCTTTGTATATTTACCATCGTTTCCAAACATCATTTTGGGAGGGGAAGCATCTCCTAAGTGCAAGTAAAACATTAGTGTTGCCTTCGTGGAGGTTTTACCGTGTCTTTTGTAACTCTTATAAAATGTATTTTGAGGTGGAAAATTAGCATTTGTTTTTGAAATGTTTTCATTGGTCCAGTTATTTTGAATCTTTTTTAAAGTTTTTTTTTTCTTATTTGTAGCCTTCCGTTGGAAGCTCGAGCCCAGGTACAGTAAATGTAAACTTTCCTTAAGGTCTGTATTTATAGTAAAGCTTCCAGTTTCATTGTGATGTGTTGTGGAAATAAGTAGAGCTGTAATCTGCACAGATCTTCAAGCACATTAATGTAAATAGTAATGGGATATTCTATGTAAACCTAAAAATGTAGAGTACCAAAAACAGATTTTTTTTGCCTTTAACATGTAATCTGATGGTGAATTATCTGTTGCAAATTATATCAGTTGTGCTGGCAGAATTGTGTAGTTATGGCTTGTAGAACCAAATTAATGTTGGAATTCAAAAGTCATAACATTTATATTAAATCATATTTTGAAAACACAATCTAATATTAAAGGTGTGTATCTATGTTGAGAAGTCAAAAACATTACATTATGTGCTCTTCCCCACCCCAAAAAAATGCCTTCTACAGGGGGTTCAGCAGGCTCGGAGGACCATGATTTTGATCCGTCTGCTGATATGCTGGTGCATGATTTTGATGATGAACGAACACTCGAGGAGGAGGAAATGATGGAAGGTGACAACAATTTCAGCTCAGAAATTGAGGATCTTGAAAGGGTAAGTGATAATTTTTGATTTAAAAAAAAAAATTGGGTATGGTTTATTCTGCTAAACATAGAAAATAGGTGCAGGAGTAGGCCATTCGGCCCTTCGAACCTGCACCACCATTCAATATGATCATGGCTGATCATGTATCACGGCTGATCATAAATGCTCCAATTGTATATGAATGTTGGATGGGGTGATCTCTTTTTCCAGCTTCCTTATGCTTTTAACGTTTGAAAAATGGATACATTATTTTTTTATAATAAGACAAGTGAGGATATGCTCATACGTAACATGCAGCCTTGTGCTACCAGATCTAGCCACGTTTTCGTATCGCAGATTATTAGTGAAACATATTTTTGTTTCAAAATTTAGAACCCTGTAATTTTACCCACTTTTTCTATTTACCTTATTTATTTGTGTTGGGTTGAACAATTTGACCATTGGTAGACTTTGAAGTCCAGCTACAATTTAAATGTTTGCTGGAGAATTATTTTTTGCTTGATCAGTTTAACTATTGTTTCAAATCATCTGTTACTCCTGTCTTGCTTCCTGGTGGTTGAAGTCATTCACTTATTCTCATCCAAATAAATGTTTACTGCTTTTATACTGTGCGCAGTAAATTCAGTTAAATAGTTCCATAATAGTTTTTAATGGGGAAGAAAATTGTCATAAATCATTTTCTGAAATAAATAACTGTTTGTTGTTACTCTTGGTCCTTTTTAATAAGGGCAATTTTAAATATTTGCCGTAGAACTATTTTTAACTGGAAAGCAAGCGTAAAGCTTTCCTGTCTAGTGCACTGAGAGCTATGCCGAAATTAGAAGTTGAAGCACTTTTAGGGAGATCTGGAAAAAATTTCCATGATTTTAATGTTGCAAGTAATCTTCATGCTCAGTTCTCTTTATTAAATGTCATTGTGTTGTCATCGGAAACCTACTTCTGAATTTACATCAAGCAATTTTTGTACGGTAAATATTAAAGAATCCAACCAACTAATATTTATGTGGGAAAGTGCTTAATTCGTATAATTCCTTCCCCATTAAAATAATCATTTTATCAACTATGTGAACAAAGTCTTCATCTTGCAGCTTGTTTTGTTTAATAGTTGTATTTACTTGATCACAGAAATAAAGGTAATGGACAGCTTATAAATTAAAGCAATGAGGATTCAAATTGTCAATGTGTTAACTAGAATTGGGAATGTGGAATATAATGAATTTCTGGTAGTGATTATAAACCAATAGTGTAATTGAGGTATTTAAACTGTCCAAAATGGCATCATAAATGCTTCTTTCTGGAGTTGGTTCCTCTGTTGATGTTTATGAAAGCTGTGCTTAATGTTCAGTGAGCTTGATATGTGATGATCTGATAAAATTATCAATTCCATGTTCTCACATCCATTTATTTCCCTTTCCTTGTTGAGATGGGCAGGAATTTTCTCCAAGTAGGCAGGTTGGAGGTGGGGGGGGCTTCTGAGGCAGGCGGGAAGCTGGGTTTGCTACAGGCCATGCCGACTTCTAATGGCAAAGCCTGATATGCATTTGAGGTCTTGGATTCTCGCCTGCTGGCAACAGATTGAGAGGCTGGCTGACTGCAGGTGGATAGGCCTGCAGTTGCGGAGAGGGAGCGAGGGATCGATTCAGGAGCGAGATCATGAGGCGGAGAGGGGTGGTCAGGGATTGGCTGGCTCGGTCAGGGATTGGGTCGGGGGATCGGCAGGTTTGGTCAGGGATCGCAGGGAGGGGGTCGAGGCTCAGGGCTCGGCAGTGTTGTGGGGATCGGGAATCGGCTGGGGATGGTCGGGGGCGGGGGGGGGGGGGTCGGCCGGCGATCAGCCGGACGGGGAGGCCCCGTGCTGGTGTCTCCGATTGCGGGGGGCGGGTGTAACTAGGGACCCTGGAACCAGGAGGTAGGTATAAAGCCACTTATCTCCTGGATCCAGCAGTCCCCACCTCAGTTTAACAGCTGGCTTTCACAAATTGTGTAACATTCAAAGATGGTGTTGAAAAAAGAGGCGTCATTATAGTATCTAAATTGACGTACCACCCCCTGGGAGCAGTTTGGTCGCCTGTCCCGTCTCCGTTAAAAGTGGAAGTGGGCAGGATTAGGTCGGGAATTGAATTTTTAATAATTGAACTGCCTCCTCGCTCCAAACCCACCCGTTTTATTCTTGGGGGAAAATTCCGGCCCTGGTTTCTGTTTCGATCACTGCTTTAAAGTGTTGAAGGGAAACAGCAGTTGGAAATAAGGATGTGATTTTGCCTTTTGGCTGATACAGTGTCGTTAAAGAACTTGCTTTGAAGTGTAGTCACTGTTTTAATGTAGGAAACATGGCAGCCAATTTGGACACGGCAAGGTACCACAAACAGCAGTAAGATAATCTGTTTTAGTGATGTTAGATGAGGGATAAATGTTGGCTAGGACACCAGAAGAACCTCTTAAAATGGCACCATGGCTTATATGCATTTTATTGTCCCTCAGTAATGCACTGAAGTGAGACTTGAACCCGTAACCTTCTGACTCAGGCTAGAGTGTTACTAACTGAGCCAGAGCTGTCACCTATTTGGGTTTGCTGATGATTGATACAATCCAAAATTTTCTGAGATATGTATTTGATAAATGTAAAGTATCTATTTGAGAACACCATCACCTTCAAGTTCCCCTCCAAGTCATACGTCATCCTGACTTGGATGTACATTGCCGTTTTTTTTCAACATTACGGGGTCAAAATCCTTGAACTCACTACCTAAGCATTGTGAAAGCACATCCACTGCGCGGACTGCAACTGTTCAAGAAGGCATGCATAATCATCATCTTATCAGGCAACTGGATGCGCAATAAATGCTGGCATTGCCAGCGATGCCTGCATCCAGAGAATGAATTTTAAAAAGCCACTGGAACAAGGATGCATTTTTCATCCCAAAAGGTGTGACCATAAACTAATACAACCCACCAGGTTTAGTAAACAATAAGTGCCACTGGTCTCTAGCGCTTGGCCTTTTGTAGGTACTTGTCATATTCTTAGAAACCCTAGCTACTCCAGGATATCCCTCTGAACCACAGGATATGCATCAACTCATGTCAGATCATTTTGTTTCTAATGATCCACACAAAACTACATGGCCTTTTTTTAGGGACTGGTACACGAGTGATGCCTGGGGGCCCTGGAACAGCCTTATTAGTCTCAAAACTCATGTCTTCCTCAGTTCCCTGGCTATGTGTTTCCTGATGTTGCATGACATTGATGCATGGACTAGAGGTTTCTGTTTACCTCATGGATAAGCTTTTCCTAGCTTCCTAGAGAACAGTGACTGGAAGCATATCAATATTTGTGCAGCTTGCTGATTCTATGTAGGGATTAGATGAACTGCTGTGTAATCTTGCCTATCAAAAGCCTGAGGTTATGGATCAACGATGTTGCCATACTCCTGAGTAGACAAGATGAAACACAGTGCTGTCTCTTCAGGTGAGGGAAAATTTCAGCCTGTTCCTGTGGTAGTCTTGGCTGATTAAGCTATCTCAACTACAGGGTTTTATGAAGTTTGTTTTGTCTCATTGGCAGTAAAATTAGGCCTCTCTGGCCTACCTGGTAGAATGTCTGGCATTGTGGTTGAACCAGGTCTTCTGGTGGCTCTCTGCAAGTTCTCCTGTGTGCTCAGCTTAAGCACATTCTCCACTGCATTCCTATCCCTGTCAGTGGTTTTCCCTGAAAATACCTTTTTGACATTAATGGATCACCTTAGTTGGTGTCTGCATAGCAATTCAAGTAGTGAGAATCCTGTTGATTCTTGTGTCCCCATCTTATATATAAATAAATAAGACAGTTTTTATCTCAATCCTATTTGCCATATCCTGCATCCATTCTACACGCCATTCAACTTCTCAACCCGCTTGTTTGAAAGCTGATGGTAAATAAATCAAAACAGTTTTATCTAATATTGTTACCACAAGTATGTAACGGTTTGTGGCATAAAACTAGCATTAAAATTCACCAAACCTTTTTTGGGTACCTAAACATTTCTAACAGTGCACTGGCCACGATGCCTTGTGTCGATTGACGCTGGAACTATCTCATCTGGATACCTAGATATAAAATCTACTATATACTATAGTCAGCCCTAGATACATAATCTACTATAGTCGCTGATTTTGTGACTCCTGATAGATCTGTGGTATCTATTCTCACATTATTAAAAGATTTTTTAATTGTCATGGTTTATTGTGATCGCCTGGTTTACCAATACACTGAGTCAGAACCTTACAGCAGGGAGCCTTAGCTACTCATGAGACTTCTGAGCAGCATAATACATTTCCTACAGTTCCCATTTTGTTCCTTTTTGCCCTCTCCTCTCTGGAAAGCAGTGACTCAGTTTGAGACAGATCCATGGATGCCAGGTGCCCTCCAGGATCTTGCCCAAGTGAGCCTAGAGCAGGAGTATTGGTAATCCATTTCACCATGTTGGCTGAACCCAACACTGCCCTTAATTGATGTTCATGCATGCACTTTCCTGCAGGAGTTATTGGATAGTGATTGGGCACATTTTTCAAATACCATTGTATTGGATGTTTTACTCTTGAATACTGAAAAGGATATATTCTGGTCCTTGATTTTATCTTAGCACTTGCATAGAATGAGCACAGCAATGTCGTTAACATAAGTAGTGCCATTGGTGGACTTTAACATAGGTTGCATTTAATATTGTGAAATAATGGGCTCAATTTTCCCCAAAGCATTTTTTGGCGTACTTGAAGAGTTACGCCTGATTTTTTGGTGCCCAAGAATGCCATCTTTGCTGTTCTGTTCCCAGCTGCCTAATCAGGCTAACTGCATTATTTTTTCTATACTGGTTGAGCATCCGGACACCGTCCCGATCTGTGGCGCGGCCGTCCGGAATCTGGACAATGCTTCGAAATCCGGACACCCTGCCAAACCGATTACTGCCACAAGCCGGACCCAGGGAAATTCCAAAAAACAAAAATTCTCAAAACACTCAAATCAAAAAACTAAAAGTCCAACCCACCTTTTCTTGCAGGTCTTCACACCCACAGGCACCGCTGCTCCTGGGTCGCAAGACAGGCCCCCCGGGCATCTTCCCTCGTCCAGAACACGGACGCGCCAAAACTCCAAAGCATGGCAACCCTGACACTCCCAGCCTTGCATGCCGGCGGTCTGCCTAAAACCGCCGGCGAAACTCCGCAAACGGCACTTCCCAAATCGCACAACAAAACAGCCGTCCGAAAACCGGACACGCGCAGCACAATGAGCTGGCATCAGCTCCCAAAACCAGCCGGCCCCTGCCTCCAAATCAAAACCGCGCAAATAGGGAGCTGCGATTGGATCGTAATGACCCAGAAGCGAGCCGACCCGACCTCATCCAACCCGTTCCCACGTGATGCTATTAATATCTGATGAAAATATTTTAGTGTAGGCTGTACCACAATTTTTCTGAACAAAAATAAATCAAACAATAGAGAAAAAAATACAATATCTGTATACTGCTCTTTCACAAAAAAGTCCTCTCTCTTTCTCGCTCTTTCTCTCGCTTTTTCTCCCTCTCTCCTCGGGTTTTGCTGAAGTGTTGCAGATCTGGGACGAAAGACGTTCCGGAAAGTCTTTCGTTTTCTACAGGTACCAACACACCAGGTCCAAATGAAACCTATCGATTTGGGGAAATTAGGAATTGAAGGTTCAAGGTGCAATTCCAATCTTTCTTTGTGAATTTTGTTTTGCAAATATCCTAAAATCTACTGTAGATGGTTATTGCCGAAAAGTAATAGACTGTCCAGTCAGTTTCAACAAGGCAAAACAATACAGTAGATCGGACTAGCTTCAAACAGATACAGGAGACTCTGGATTAACAAAAACATGAGAGGGAGAGCAGCAAAGGACTACAGAAAGACATTCCGAAGGACTACAGAAAGATGTCCTGAAATCCGGAAATACCCGAACCTCGGCCCGGGCATTTCTGGATTCGGGACGTTGGAAAGACATTCCGAAATACCTGAACCTTGGCTCGGGCATTACCGGATTCGGGACGTCGGAAAGACGTTTCAAAATCTAGAAATACCTGAAATCCGGAACGGCCGAGGTTTCCGGATTTCGGATGCTCTACCTATAGTACATTTGAATGCCTCAGAATGTGTTATCTGTCATTATTTGAGGAAAGTAGAACTTGTAATTTCAAAAGACTTTTAAAATATCATGTGCATATATAAAAGGATCCAGGTGGGTAAGAAAATAGTGAAATTTGAATTTTGAAACATGAATTATTACACCAAGGCAGATCAAAAAGCTAAGTTTATTGCATTTTTTCCCATGTATCCACTTTTTTTTTCTAACTTCGCTATCACTTTTCAGATTTTCTACATACTTTGTCATGCAAGGATCTTGGATGAGTTATATTAAACTGTTACCTTTAATGTTTTACTCTCAAGGGCTTAATTGCTCTGACTAGGAGGGCTGGAAGATGTACATTGAGCCAGACAAACCAGTTTGTTGAGTGGTGCTACTTGCATATCACTGCAACCTGAGACCATAAGAACCATTAACTTATCCCAGGCAAGAAATTGGGGGCTGAAATTTGGTGGTTACCGCCAGCCGATAATGCCCCGGAGAAGCGGAACCTCTGCGCAAATGGCTTAGCACCCGTGCTCGGCGATGTCACGCAAAGAAGTACCGCCTCGCCTTCTACCGCCAGGAAAATCATGACGTCAATACGCGTGCAGCGCCTTGCCAGCGCCGTGACACAATCTTCGTTTTTTGCACCTCACCGGTTGGCAGTGAACTCGCCACAAAAAGTTGCCGTTGACAACTCACGGTTGTGATGCCAGGGCGGTATATAACTGGAGTAGCAACCTGGGCACACAGGTTGCAGTGAATACTACGTATTCTCCTAGCAGAGTGCTTGGGTGTTGGCATGCTGCGGTTGGTGAATACTTACCTTGACGACTGCCATTTTGGCACCATTGAAGAGTTCCATTTCGGATCCATTGCCAACTACCATCTCACTCTTGCCTTCGGCAACTTAATGGGGGCAGCGCTGGCACACCACATCGTGCTGCGGCAGCGACAACTTCGAAGACGCCGGCTATACATACAGGATATGGCTAATGTGCATCCACGCCTGAGGAGAGGCCATAGACATGGGGTAGGAAGCTTCACCCCTGCAGGATTTACCGTGTGATTGCTTCGTACCTTGATATGGCCGAGGAACAGTGCATAAGAAGGCTGCGGTTCCTCAAGGAGGTAGTCACGGAGCTCTGCCATCTCGTGCACACGTACCTCAAAGCTAAAATCGCCACCAGGACCTCGCTGTCAGTGCCAGTGAAAATGACAGTAGCGCTCAACTTCTACGCTACCGGGTCTTTCCAGGCTCCTGTAGGCGATATTGCGACATTTCGCAGTTTGCAGTACATAGCTGCATTTGCCAGGTGACCGACGCTCTGTACAGCTGACGAATGGACTGCATACAGTTCAGCATGTCCAGGGAGAACCAGGATCAGCGCTCCTTTGGCATCGCCATGGATCAGGGAGCCATTGATTGCACACATGTGTCATTGCGGGCCCCGCCCCAAAATGGAGAGGAGTTTCGCAATCGCAAGGGCTACCACTCCCTCAACGTCCAGTTAGTGTGCGACCACAGGCAGATGATCCTCACTATGAAGGCCGGCTTTCCTGGTAGCTGCCACGATTCCTTCATCCTGCGGGAGCGCGGTGTGCCACCACTGTTCCAGCCATCGCATGAAGGGTGTGGCTGGCTGATCGGTGACAAAGGATATGGTCTAGCCACCTGGCTGATGACACACCTCCGCAACCCCATCACTCCTACCGAGCAGTGCTACAACCACAGCCATGCCACAACCAGGACCATAATAGAGCAAAGTATCTGGGTTCTAAAGCTGCCTATCCGCTGCCTTGACCGCTCAGGGGGGACATTTCAGTTCATCCCTGATTAGTGTCCATTTTCACCATTGTGTGCTGCATGCTGCACAACCTGGCCATCATGAGGGGCCAGCCATTGCACCAGGGATGGCACCTGCACCTCCAGGAGGACGATGAGGAAGACGAGGAAGACTAGGAGCATGAGCCACGGAGGAGGCAGCCTGATACTGTTGCCGCTGCCAGGGCTGCTTGTCAGACTCATCACGTAGCGATCCCAGTAAATGACTCAACACAGGCCAAGTGGCCAGCCTATTCACCTGGAGATGTGCTGAGGACATCGCGACCCATCCTCCAAGCCTCCGTGTATATAAATCACAGCACAATAATGTAAATTCGCAAATTCACCTTTATTCACATCAACAAGAATGTGCCATAAACAAACAACACAGAGCCAGTATCAGCCGCAAATTATGAATGAACGAATACCCATGCAAACATAACCCAGACGCAAGTGCAACTATATACATGCCTTAATATTCCAATAAGGTCACCAGATATGGCCATGATACTATCCGTGGTTAGTGGGACTTCCGCTGTGATTTCCCACCCCTTCCCTTTGCCCCCCCCTCCCACGCCTATTGCTCCTCCTTAATGGGGTTTCAGTGGCTGCAGTCTCGGCTGGGTGAAAGTTGCTCTGTCAGTGCCACAGGCACTACTTATGACCTAGCAGGATGTCCCTGACCAGCTCGGGCCCTGGAAGGCCCGGTTGCAGACTGCACCACCTCAGCATAGGCGGCAGCAGTTTCGGCTGGATGGGCTGCAGACAGTGGCAGGTGCAAAGATGGAATGGCAGTGGTGGAAGGCAGAATTATGTCATTCTGAGCGAGGACACCACATTCCATCTCAACCGACGTGCAGCCACTCCTCCAGGGCAGAGCCTAGCATCTGGAGGAACCTGGAGGAGCACAAATTACTAGCCTGCTTCGGCACCATTAGCTGGACTGATGGGGACCCAGACACAATGGCAGCAGTCAGTAATTGCGAGGCATCAAGTTGACTCTGCATCAGAGCAGTTTGACTCTGCATCAGAGCAGAATGAGTCTGCATCAGAGCAGAGAGCACATTGATGTCACCACGCACTGACGACCTGGCAGAATGCAGGCCTTGCATGGCTTCAACCTGGTGTTCAATGGCTAATGCCACGGCGCAGGCTATGGGTGACATGTGTGGGCCCCCATGGTCACTTTTGGCTTGCAGCATCTGTTGGTATCTACCAAGGATGGGCTCCATGGGCAGCTGAGTTCCAAGTGCAAATGTTAAGGCAGACTCCTCCATCTTTACAGCAAGTGCATTGAGGTGCTCGAGCACCCTTGACAATGCACCCAACAGATCGCAGTGCATCCTCAATGATTGTCTTGCAACAACCTTCAGCTCGGGGTCCTCATCAGAATGCAGCTGAGCATCACTCGGGCGTGCACTCACCCGCCGGGGAGCTGGCCCCCGTGTTTCCCCTCCTCCTCCCCCCCCCCCCCCCCCCCCCCCACTCAACCCAATGTTGCTGCAGGCCACCGAGTCCTGGAGCATCACCCACCTCCAACTCCCCGACTACACCCTCATTGACTGAGGTGGTATTCCCACTCGCTGAGGCCGCTGGCACCTCAGTAACTGGGAGAGAAGTGTCCTCCGCCGCCTCCTCGTCTCCACCCTCGCCGGCACTGGACATCTCACATACTGGCTCCTGGACCTCTGGTTCATGGTCTGAAAGCACAAAGCCAGAGAAGAGTGGTTACCTGTAGGGGGCCAGGAATAGGAAAGGCGTTCTGAAATGCCAGTCTCATGGAAAGTGGGGAAGGATTGTGGTGTCATGACTAAGTGGTCTGATAGAGGATGCAAAGGTCGTTCACATACTGTCACTATCGCAAGGGGGCTTGGCTTCACCCGCCGCCACCACACCGACTTGTGCGTCCATGAGGGCCGAAACACGTTCCTCCCCCTCGCTGAGGGCCTGGAGGTCAGGGTCCTCTCCTCCGGTCTGCATTTGTTCGCGCCGGTTATGCGCGAGCTTGGCCTGCAAGAAGAAACAAGCATCTGAGTTAGTGTGCTTCTATCCGCCTGTCCGAAGTGCCTTGCATAGTTGAGTAGATGTTACTGTATGGGAGTCTTCATATGTTGATGTTACTCGGAATAGCTGTGCACATTAGGCGTGGCAATGCTAGAATTTGGGGACCAGCACCTAACCGTCAAGGTGAG
This sequence comes from Pristiophorus japonicus, assembly GCF_044704955.1. Lineage (NCBI taxonomy): Eukaryota > Metazoa > Chordata > Chondrichthyes > Pristiophoridae > Pristiophorus > Pristiophorus japonicus. The sequence goes on along the minus strand of NC_091984.1, from coordinate 86,432,945 downwards.
GTTACCATCTTCCACACTCATCTGGAGACTGAGGGAGGTAACAAGACCAGGGGTGGGGTCTCAACAACGGAGTAGGAAGTTTAACTGCACATGCAGACCCAAGGTATGGCAAACGCAAACTTTGCATCTGTGCTCTCCACGAAGAGCATGTGGTCCTACAGATACTGATTGAGGAGAGACTGCACACATTATACATTGAGCTCAGAGCATGGCATGCTAAGGTTCATGTTAAAGATACTCACCCTGATGACCTATGGTCAGGTCGTTGAACTTTTTCCTGCACTGAGTGGCTGTCCTGGGCACCGTGTTCCTCACAGACACGCTCTGTGCAACTTCCCTCCATAATCTGCTGTACGTCTGCGACTGTGGCCTCCTGCCAGTCTCTGACAGCACCAATTCACATTGCCTCTCCACAGCATCCAGGAGTGCATCCGTGTCGCCTCTGCCATTTCCCCCTCTCAGTAAGAGTGCACAGGCAGCGTAGATTAAGCATGAGGTGGTGCTGTGTCATCTCACCGCCTCAATTGATTCCAGATGGCATCAGTATGTCTGTTGCGCTGCTACAAATGCTGATTACCAGTCGGATTTTACCGCTCCACTTACCGCTGTTTAACGTCTCAAGTGGCTTGTAACGCCTGATTTACCGCTCCAATCTCCTCTTCAGACAGTAAAACTGAATTTCGCAGTTAGCGGCAGTAATTACCGGCAGGCAGTAAAAATCCCCGACCAGGCGGTGTCACCACCTCTAAATGAGCACTACCGAATTTCCACCCCTGGGTGATTATACATTTCTGGCTTAATTCCTGTGGGTCATCAAGGCTCATTGGTTCTGGATCATATTCATTTGAAAAACAGTAGAAAGTAGTTTCTTGGCGGCCCCCATCTGGGGCAGGGGAATAATCAGTTTAATTGGTAACCCTACTAGCTAACCCTAAGTAAGGGAGAAAGTTGGAAGTCAAACTGCTGGCTTCCTGTTCAGATAGGTAAAAAGGACAAAAACACATGGTCTGGAATTTGTCCTATTGGGTGTGCTGAAGGGGACATCTAGGTGTCAGGTCTTAAAAGCTGTTGATCCGGCCTTGCGAGGATAAGTGAAGTTTAGCCTGCTGATAGGGTAAGTGTAGTGTATTTTATTTGTTAGCAGGAGTGATACAGAATCAAGTTGAAAGTAGGTTGAACCTCCCTTATCCGGCACCTTCGGGACCTGGTCTGTCCTGAACAAGGGATTTTGCCAGACGAGGGGAGGTCACGTGTTTTGGTGGACTGCGCCTTTAAGTGCTGTTGCTGGGGTAAGTGTATGTGTGCACCGATTGGTTGACTGATTGGCTGGACCAACAGTCAATCAGTGTGCAGGCGGCCCCGGAAGAGCCGGCGGCCCCGGAAGAGCCGGCGGACCCAGACGAGTCGACCCGATCCCCCGGAGGGTGCGCTGTGGGGGAGGAGCAGCCGGTCCGAGGACTGTGGCTGCAGGAGTTCCAGCAGGATGACGAGGAGGAGCTAATTGAGGCGAAAGATTATATTGGTGAGTAGAATTTTGACGGTCGCATTCTGCGCACTCGCCACCCCGCGGCCGGGAATGGCCCCAGACGAGGGGTGGTGCCGGATAAGGGATTCCCGGATAAGAGAGGTTCAACCTGTATCGTGAAATAAAAACAAAAAATGCTGGAAATACTCAGCAGCTATGTTCTCTCCAAACTGCGTGGGCACGCAGCCGTGCAGCAAGCTTGGAGTTGCCACAAAGTAAACAAAACAGGCCACGCAGGCGCTCGCAACGTCGACAGCCCCACAGGACAAGCTATGTGTCAATCTGTAAGAATAATATCAAAGAATCATAATCTTGACAGTGCATAAGGACTCCTTGCTTGTTCTAATTTGAAACTCAAATAATATGTCAATTAATTGTCTTTGACCGTTAGTAACTAAACAAAATACAAAGCTCAGAGAAATAAATGCATGAAAAATGTATTTTAATATGGAGCACTACATTGTTTGAAAGAAAATACAGAATAAAAACTAAACTCGCTCAGTATTAAAGAGGAGAATTAATTTTTGGTGCAGTTCCATTGTGGACTGTGTTACTTTTACACATGAACGTGACTTTTAATAATTGCCAAAAAAACTGCATATTTAAAAAGAAATTCACAATCCAAATATCACAGATGTCATTTCCTTCAAAACAGTTTTGCATCAGATAAATTGTATGCTTTCAGCAGAAAACCTGTTCAGAAAATATTAGAAAATTCACAATTTTATTATTCAGCAGTGGGAACACGGATATTAACTCTGAATGACACATTTGGCAATTTTTAACAAAAAATGAAAATCAGGGAATAATATTGCTCGCTGATTGAAATTCCCCCAGTGAGGAGAAGGTTAAACTGGCGGTTTGATGGGGCCTTGTTCGATCTTGGATTTCAGCAGCATTTTCCCTCCTTTTTGGTAAAATTCTCCCAGTTATTTAGTTTTTTTTAAACCCGGCATTGATGAGCGGATGTAAAAAAACAGAACAAGGGAGGAATTCCATCGTTCTTTTTCTTACTTCCTTACTTTACCTTAAGTTTCTCATTTCTCTTTCGGATCAATATAGTAGTGGGAATCCCAATTTAAGTTGCTGATTCCTCAGTGTTTCATCCATTCCAATTGAAATTCAGCATTCCAATCGAACCCATTTGTTATTCCATAGTGTCACTCATTATGTTTTATTCCGTTGTATTCTCTTGCGCAGAGGTGCCGTCTTTCAGATGAGATGTTAAACCGAGGCCATGTCTGCTCACTGAAGTGGACGTAAACGATCCCATGCCACTGTTTTAATCAACATACCAAAATTGATTGTCCGGTCATTATCACATGCTGTTTGTGGGAGCTTGCTTGTGAGCAAATTGGCTGCCGCGTTTCCGACATTACAGTGACTACACTACAAAACTACTTAATTGGCTGTAAAGTGTTTTGAGATGTTCAGTGGTCGTGAAAGGTGCTATATAAATCCAAGTCCTCCTTTCTCTCTCACTCTCACTGCTGGTTCTTTTGCCAATTATCTTGAAGCTGTGTCCTCTGGTTACCAACCCTTCTACCACTTGGAAACAGCTTTGCATTCGCTCTATAAAAGTTCTTAATGATTTAGAACGTCTCTATTAAAAATACTCTTGGCCTTCTCTGCTCTAATGATAACAATCACAGCTTCTCTAGGCTGTCTATGTAACAGATGCCCCTGACTTCTGTTACCATTCTAGTAAATCTCCACTGCATGCTCTCCAAGGCCTTGAAACAGATAACGTTTCAGTTTGATGACCTTTTAGGCAGCATTTTTCTCCACAAATGCCTGACCTACTGAGTATTTCCAGCATTTTCTGCTTTTATTTCAGATTTTCAGCATCTGCAATATTTTGCTTTTGTGAAATATAAGAGGTTTACTGTAAATGTTTCTCTGTTTCTTTTGCAATTGTTAAGGGACTGGAGAGAACAGAGAGTCGGGATAAATGGTTCATTTCTGGTTGGCAACCAATAACTAGTGGGGTGTCGCAGGGATCAGTGCTAGGACCCCAACTATTTACAATCTATATTAACGACTTGGACGAAGGGACTGAATGTAACGTTTGCTGACAATACAAAACGGGAGGAAAAGCAATGTGTGAGGAGAACAGACAAAATCTGCAAAAGGACATAGACAGGCTAAGTGAGTTGGCAAAAATTTGGCAGATGGAGTATAATGTTGGAAAGTGTAAGGTCATGCACTTTGGCAGAAAAAAATCAAAGAGTAAGTTATTATTTAAATGGAGAAAGATTGCAAAGTGCCGCAGTACAGTAGGACCTGGGGGTACTTGTGCATGAAACACAAAAGGATAGTATGCAGGTACAGCAAGTGATCAGGAAGGCCAATGGTATCTTGGCCTTTATTGCAAAGGGGATGGAGTATAAAAGCAGGGAAGTCTTGCTACAACTATATAAGGTATTGGTGAGGCCACACCTGGAGTAGTGCGTGCAGTTTTGGTTTCCATATTTACGAAAGGATATACTTGCTTTGGAGGCAATTCAGAGAAAGTTCACTCGGTTGATTCCGGGGATGAGGGGTTTGACTTATGAGAAAAAGTTGAGTAGATTGGGCCTCTACTCATTGGAATTCAGAAGAATGAGAGGTGATCTTATCGAAACGTATAAGATTATGAGGGGGCTTGACAAGGTGGATGCAGAGAGGATGTTTCCATTAGGGGGAGACTAGAACTAGAGGGCATGATCTTAGAATAAGGGGCCGCCCATTTAAAACAGAGATGAGGAGAAATTTATTCTCTGAGGGTTGTAAATCTGTGGAATTCGCTGTCTTCAGAGAGCTGTGGAAGCTGGGACGTTGAATAAATTTAAGACAAATAGACAATTTCTTAAACAATAAGGGGTTATAGGGAGCGGGCGGGGAAGTGGAGCTGAGTCCATGATCAGATCAGCCATGATCTTATTGAATGGCGGAGCAGGCTCGAGGGGCCGTATGGCCTACTCCTGTTCCTATTTCTTATGTTATGTTATGTAAATCAGTTTTTTATTGCGTTTCACCGTGTCTCATTAAATTGTCAATCAGCCTCTCAGAAGATTGGAGAGGTACACACTGCAAGATTATAGTTCATTTAACACGGGACTTTTAGTACAACCTCAGGTCTTCCTACTATATGACTAGATATTGGGTGCTAAAGATAACCTGTGAAATGAGATTCACTTGTGAGAGGGACGAGGCATCTTGAACCCAAGGAATATCGAGATTTGAAATTTGTAGCGTTCGTCTTTACTGAACACCATGTTCATTTGGCAAGTTGCTGGCATCCTCTTGTACCTAGCCCAAGGTTTTCAATGTGTGAGGCTAGATGTTAATCAGAAAGTTATTTGTTAAAACAATTACTCTCTCTCACTCTGGCCGTTCCCCTGGTACAGCCCTGATCTTTGCTCCCTTAAGTCCAAGGGATGCAGACTTGAACGGATATGGCGGACAACTGGTTTAACCATTCACCGCCAGATATGGCTGGACTATTATCAGGTCCTGCTCTTGTCTGCCAAAATCGCTCACTATTCCAGAATCATTCTGGATTGTAAAGATAAACCCCGGATTCTACTCTCCACTGCAAACCGCCTTTTTAAACCCCTCTCCCCAGTCTCCACCCTTATCTCTGACAATAAGTATGAGGAGCTCATGGACTTCTTTGTCTCTAAGATTGAGACCATTTGTTTGGCTGCCTCTTCTCTCCCTTCCCATATCTCACCGGGCCAAACTTCCTCTAAGGATCCCCCCCTGCCCTAGCCCTGACCTCACATCTTTCTCCAGTTTCTCTCTGATCTCCCCTCATGACCATTCCGAGCTCATCCTGTCCATGAGCCCACTTCCTGCTCCTTTGACCCTATTCCCAGCAAACTGCTGACCATCCAACTTCCTTTTCTGGCTCCCATGTTAGCTGACATTGTTAACGATTCTCTCTCCTCAGGTACTGTCCCCTCTCCCTCAAATCTGTCATCACCCCTCCTCAAATAAACCAACCCTCGACCCCTTCGTCCTTGCAAACTACCATCCCATCTCCAACCTCCCTTTCCTCTCAAGTCCTTGAATGTGTTGTCACCTCCCAAATCCATGCCCATCTTTCCCGCAATTCCATGTTTGAATCCCTCCAATTCAGATTCCGTGTCTGCCACAGTACCAAAATTGCTCTCCTCAAAGTCACAAATAACATCCTTTGTGACTCTGACAAAGGCAAACTATCCCTCCTCGTCCTTCTTGACTTGTCTGCAGCCTTGACACAGTTGACCACTCTCTCCTTCTCCAACGCCTCTCCACGTCGTCCAGCTGGGTGGGACTGCACTTGCCTGGTTCCGTTCTTACCTATCTAACAGTAGCTAGAGATTCACCTGCAACGGCTTCTCTTCCCGCCCCCAAACCTTCATTATCTCTTGTGTTCCTCAAGGATCTATCCTTGGTCCCCTCCTATTTCTCATCTACACGTTGCCCCTTGGCGACATCATCTGAAAACACAGCATCAGTTTCCACATGTACGCTGATGACACCCAGCTTTCGGCAGCATAACTAAGACCGCCTATTTCTACCTCTGTAACATCGCCCGTCTCTGCCCATGCCTCAGCTCATCCGTTGCCGAAGCCTTCATCCATGCCTTTTTTACCTCTAGACTTGACTATTCCAATGCACTCCGGGCTGGTCTCCCACATTCTACCCTACATAATCTCGGGGTGATCCAAAACTCGGCTGCCCGTGTCCTAACTCGCACCAAGTCCTGCTCACTCATCACCCCTGTGCTCGCTGACCTACATTGGCTTCTGGTTAAGCAACACCTCGATTTCAAAATTCTCATCCTTATTTTCAAAATCCTCCATGGCCTCGCCCCTCCCTATCTCTCTAATCTCCTCCAGCCCCACAACCCCCCCAAGATGTCTGCACTCCTCTAATTCTGCCCTCTTGAGCATCCCTGATTATAATCGCTCAACCATTGGTGGCCGTGCCTTCTGTGGCCTCGGCCCCAAGCTCTAGAACTCCCTGCCTAAACCCCACCGTCTCTCTACCTCTCTTTCCTCCTTCAAGACACTCCTTAATACCCACCTCTTTGACCAATCTTTTGGTCACCTGCACTAATTTCTACTTGTGTGGCTCGGTGTCAAATTATTTTATCTCATAATACTCCTGTGAAGCCCACCTTGGGACGTTTCACTACGTTAAAGATGCTGTATGTTGATGTTGCATTATGGCTACATGTACATTCAATTGTATGAGGACATCACAGTCAAGCCCAATATTGTTCCAATGTCCATAAGTGTATTTTAGAGTCAGGTCATTGGGTCATAATTCCTGAGCAAGTAATACTTCCCCTAGCCCAGAAGCACTGAGGTCAGTTGCAGTACCCTCTATGGCTACGCTAGCTGAGCTCAGCTAACTCATTGCAGACCAGGGATCAGACCTGGGACCTTCTGGTCTCTGGCTTAGTACTGTATCAGGCATCAAACTCTCTTTTTAAGCTATTTCACACACATTTTTCCCCCAAGGTTGAGTTAACTTCACAAAAGAAAAGTGAACCTTAGTGTAAGTCTAGGGGCCCAAGTTTCCACATGATTTGCGCCTGATTTTTAGGAGCAACTGGTGGAGAACGGACTATTTTAGAAATCGCAATTCTCCACATTTTTTTTTCTGCAGTTCTAGTCAGGTAGAACAGTTCTAGTTTAGAACAGAATTTTTTCTTCAAAAGGGGGCATGTCCGGCCACTGACGCCTGATTTGAAAGTTTCCACAGTGAAAATGTATTCCAAACTAAAGTAGAATGGAGCCAGTGAAGATTTTTGTAGAACTGAAAAAACCTGGTCTACACATTAAAAAATCAGGCGCAGGTTACAAATTAGGCGTCCAGAACGAGGTGGGGGGGAGGGGGGGGGGGGGGGGGGGAGGGAACTCATTAAATTCGATAATAAATCCTTATTTATACTTCTACAAATATTATACAAATAAATCCAACCTACCTGTGTGAAAGTGCTTCAGCCAGGGAGAATTCTGCAGCCGTTCGTGCCGCAGAGGGAGGGGGGGGGGGGGGAGGGAGAGGGGGAGAGGGGGAGAGAGTAGAGAGAGAGAGGGGGGGGGGAGGGGGGGAGGTGGGAGAGAGAGAGAGGGAGGGGGGGAGAGAGAGAGGGGGGAGAGGGAGGTGGGGGAGGGGGAGGGGGAGAGAGAGGGGGAGGGGGAGAGAGAGGGGGAGAGAGAGGGGGAGGGGGGGGGAGAGAAAGGGAGAGGGGGAGGGGGGAGAGAGAGGGGGAGGGGGAGAGAGAGGGGGAGGGGGGGGAAGAGAGAGAGGGGGAGAGAGAGGGGGAGGGGGGGGAAGAGAGAGAGGGGGAGAGAGAGGGGGAGGGGGGGGAAGAGAGAGAGGGGGAGGGGGGGGAAGAGAGAGAGGGGGAGGGGGAGAGGGAGGGGGAGAGAGAGGTGGGGGAGGGGGAGAGAGAGAGGGGAGGGGGGGGAAGAGAGAGAGGGGAGGGGAGGGGGGGAGAGGGAGGGGGGGAGAGAGAGAGAGAGGGGGGAAGGGGGGGAGAGGGGGGAAGGGGGGGAGAGAGGGGGAGGGGGGGGAGAGAGAGAGGGGGAGGGGGGGGGAGAGAGAGAGGGGGAGGGGGGGGAGAGAGAGAGGGGGGAGGGGGAGGGGGGAGAAGAGGGGAGGGAGGGGGGGTCGGGTCGGGGAACAGGAGCGCGGGTCGGGTGGGGGGGGTCGGGTGTCGGTTCGGGGGGGGGAGCGGGTCTCTGGTCGGGGGGGGGGATCGGGTGGTCGGGTCGGCGGGGGGGGGAAGCGGGTGTCGGGTCTGGTCGGTGGGGGGGGGAGCGGGTCTCGGGGCGGGGGGAGCGGGGGCTGGGGGCTGGTGTCAGGTCGGGGGCGGGGAGCAGGAGCTGGCCGTGGGAGGAGCCTTCTTCACGCAGCCCCAGTGAGGCCATTCAGCCAGGGCTAGGGGCTGCGTGCTTCGGGCCCTCCCACACAGTTCGGCGCCTGGAGCTACTGCACTTGCGTGCCGACTGTAGCGCGCATGTGCAGAGGTCCCGGCACTGTTTTCAGCGCCGGGACCTGGCTCCGCCCCCCCCACAGCTCGTGCTGGCTGCGCCGAGAGCCAGAGGACCTGTAAGTAGGTGGAGAATACCGAGGATTTTTTTAGGCGCCGTTTTGGGCGCGCAAAATGGGCGCCCAGCTCGGAGGGGCGGCCGTTTTTTTTCTTGTGGAAACTTGGGCCCTGGGTGTCGGCAGGTGTTGAATTAACTTGAGAGCCACATTGATGAAATTCACTGGTTGCTTTTTGTGTTGAAACCTTTTTGAAAATAAAGCCACTTTTAAGTGGGCATTTCTCATGTGTTTTGCTGTTTTTTTAGGAAGGCGAAATGCCAATCCAAGATTTATTAAATTTGTATGGCTATGGGAAGACTATTCCATTCCCTGGTGAGGATGACGATGACGACGAGGAGGAGGAGGACGAGGAGGATGATGATGGCGAGGAGGATGACGATGGAGATGAAGGAGATAATGAGGAAAATAGCGGAAGTAGTGAAGTTCCAGAGGCAGAGGATCTGCCTGACTTAAATCTAAATCAGGTTAGTTAAACGTTTGCGGGTGACTTAATCGACCAAAGCTAACTCTAGATAGAGATGGGAATTTTTTTGGTTTCAGTGTTACTGAGGCTTCAGCAAGTGTGGTGAGTATGGAATTTTTATACTATGTTCAACTCATCCATGAAAAATACCCAAGAATTATAATTCTAGATTTTTGTCCTTCCAAACTTGGGTTGTCTCTGGAGGAATCTAAATGTCCTTGTCTCTGATTTCTCTGCTGTCTTGTCATTACTCAACCTCATCCTTCACATAAGCTCTCTCAAGATTATCCCCTTCACATTGCTATTTCTCATGGCCTTACTACCTCAGCAGTATTGGTCATCATATAGTTATCTCTGAACACTTCCTTTACCATCCACAGCTCCCTAGCCGCCTTCCACTTGGAGGGTGGGTGGAACTGTCCACTAGCATCCTCAATAACTCGCTCTTGAATTCACAGCCATATCTCATCTCGGGACCACTGACTCAATTGTACTTGGTGCACAACTGGTCTCATCATCAACCATTAGATTGGCTTGACCACTTAAATCATTAAAATGTCTCCATAGCTGCCGAAAAATGTTTCCCATACTCCAGATCATGCTGTAGGGCAAGGACAACTCACAGTTTATTTTCTCTATGCTAACTGCCTCCTCAAAGTCCCTTCTGTTAGCCCTTCTAATATCCAGTGCAGAAAAAACTCAATTTATTTGTCTGCGATTGAAACCATCTGCATGACTGCCTCACCGAGTGTCTCCCTTTCCTATTCCTCTGTATTCCTTTCTCACCCTTGCTCCGAGCCTGCCCTTTCCCACTACACTCACTCTGCAGCTTCCTCCCCGTTCTTCCCACCTTTTAAGCTCAACTCTTCCATAAGACCCAATTCTTGCTTCCATGATCCCCTCACCACCCAACTCTTGGCCACTCAACTACTTTTCCTCTCTTTCCCCCCGACCCCCCCCCCCCCCCAAGCCAACCCTTGGTTTGTCGATCCTTTCTAACTCGTGGTTAATCTTTAATCTCGCTTTCCTCTCTTAAGGCCCTTGAATGTGCTGTAACCTCCCAACTCTGGGTGCACCTCTCCCACAACTCTTTGTTCAACTCGTTTCAATTTAGAGTCCACCCTGGTTAATCACCAACTATATCCTCTGTGGTTGTCCCCCTCAATCTCTCCATGATGTTCAACATGATCGACCATATCATCCTCCCGATTACCTCTCCTCCATGGTCCAGCTCTGTGAGACTGCTTTTGTCTGGGTCCATTTCTACCTGCCCTAGCGCAACTCTACCAACAAATTCTCTTCCCACCCCGGCATGGTTACCTCTAAATCTCTCACAGATCCATCCTGGGCTACTTTCTTTACCTTATCTACATGCTGCCCCTTTTTAACACCATTGGCCAGGTTGGCTTTCGTGTGTATGTTGATAGCCAACTTTGCCTCTCCAGCGCTTGCTTCGACTTCACTGAGGCGTATGAAAGCATGGGCCTTACACTAAACATCCGTAAGACAAAGGTCCTCCACCAACCTGACCCCGCCACACAACACTGCTCCCACTCCCCCGCCCGGTCATCAAAATCTACAGCCTTGGACAACGTGGACCACTTTCCATACCTCAGGAGCCTACTATCAGCTAGGGCAGACATCGACAATGAGGTCCAACACTGCCTCCAGTGCGCCAGCGCAGCCTTCAGTCGCCTGAGGAAGCGAATGTTTGCAGACCAGGCCCTTAAATCTGGCACCAAACTTACGGTCTACAGGGCTGTAGTGATACCCGCCCTCCTGCATGGCTCAGAGACGTGGACCATATACAGTAAACCCCTCAAATCGCAGGAGAAATACCATAAACGATGTCTCCGCAAGATCCTACAAATTCCCTGGGAGGATAGACACACCAACATCAATGTTCTCGATCAGGCCGACATCCCCAGCATCGAAGCACTGACCACACTTGACCAGCTCCATTGGGCGGGCCACATAGTACGCATGCCCGACACAAGATTCTCAAAACAAGCGCTCTACTCGGAACTCCTACATGGCAAGCGATCCTCGGGTGGGCAGAGGAAACATTTCAAGGACACCCTCAAAGCCTTCTTGATAAAGTGCAACATCACTATTGACACCTGGGAATCCCTGACCAAAGACCGCCCTAAGTGGAGGAAGAGCATCCAGGAGGGTGCTGAGCACCTCGAGTCTCGTCGCTGAGAGCATGCAGAAAACAAGCGCAGACAGTGGAAGGAACGTGCAGCACCCATCCTTTCCTTCAACGACTGTCTGTCCCACTTGTGACAGAGACTGCAATTCCCATATTGGACTGTTCAGTCACCTCACTTTGAGAGTGGAAGAATGTCTTCCTTGATTTCAAGGGACTGCCTATGATGATGATGAGACACCAAATCTGTGCAATCAGACTGCCTGTCTGACATATGGAAAGATCAAAACAATTGCTTTTGGCCCCCACCAAACAATATGCTTCCCTGCCACTGACTCCATTCCCCCATCCTGGTTGATTGATCTTGCTGTGCACAGTTTCACCATTCTGTTCAACACAGAGTTGAGTTGCAAAACTCAAATCCTACCAATCATCGAGGTCGCATACTTACACCATTGCAACATACCCTTACCTCTGTCCGTTGACACTGAAGCTCATCGAGATACTTAGAGTTAATCTCTGGAAAAGAGAACAACTTTCCTGAGTATGATAAGCTTTGCTTGTTTATAAAGAAAAAGTTGAAAACAGGAAGTATGCAACAGTAAAATCGGAATCCATACTATACAGGGCAAGGAAAGGATGTAGAAATGCAACTGAAGGGGATTTAAAAAGTAAAAGCAGCCAGATAGTATTTTGTATTTTTGAAGAAGTAATGACAACATTCTGTAGTTTCTTGGGACTTTCATATCTGTATTTTCTCTGTTTCTTTCTCCCCTCTTTTTATAAAAAAAAAACACCCCTGGTTGTACAGCCCTCATTTAGGTTTTCAACTTTGACGAATAGACTCAGATTTTGTTGAATTGGTTGAGCTGTGTTTCAGGTATCTTTTATGATTTCTATAGCAGGAAGTACCAAAGAACTCATGTGGACAAGAAGATGAAACTCAGTCTTCTAACGATGACCTTGCACCATTGATTACCTCACAAGATGTACAAGAGATGATCCGCCCACGCAGATGTAAATACTTAGACATAGGTATATTTTTTTTGTGCATGTATGTGAAAGAAGCCAACTTAAGCAATCTCCCCTATTATAAAATATATTCTCAACAGCTATTTCAGCCTCCATTATTGCTGGAGTAATGAGGTTTTGCCACAGCTGAGAAATGTTAACTTGTACTTGAGGCAAGAGTTTACTAAGTGACGTTATTACCCATTTGTTGAACTTGGAGTGTCATTAATGGGTGACATTGATTCTAATAATGGAGTAATATGTTCAATACAGTTGGCTAAAGATCAGTAGCATGTGAAACAAAAGTTTTCACTTCGCCCAGTGATTGATATCAACAGATCTTCATTTCAATGATGTGGGCAATAAGAACTGGGTAGTAGCCAACAATGCCACAGTGATGGGCTAAAAATATTTACTGTTTTGAAAAACAATTATCTCAAGGGCTTAATTAAAGTAATCCTCAGGCTACATGAATTAATTTTTCTACAAATGTTGCTGTCAAATTCAGTTCAAGTTGGCTGCTGTTGCCATTTTGGATTTCAGTGTCCCCGAGTTTTCTTCCAAGTTTGAGGACTTGTTGGATAACATTCAGGTTAGCCAACAGCTTTTCAAATTCATTTGAGGTAACTTTGAGCTTGTACCAGAGTTAATAGGTAGATGAACTTGCACTATGAACAGTTATTTGCTATATTTGTGAACATTCTATCACTGGCTGGCTCTGTTGCACAGGAGGGCAGGAAAAAGAGTGGGAGAGTGATGGTGATAGGGGATTCAATTGTAAGGGGATTAGATAGGCGTTTCTGCGGTCGAATCCGAGGCTCCAGGATGGTATGTTGCCTCCCTGGTGCAAGGGTCAAGGATGTCTCGGAGCGGGTGCAGGACATTCTGAAAAGGGAGGGAGAACAGTCAGTTGTCGTGGTGCACATTGGCACCAACGACATAGGTAAAAAAAAAAGGGATGAGGTCCTACGAGACGAATTTAAGGAGCTGGGAGCTAAATTAAAAAGTAGGACCTCAAAAGTAGTAATCTCGGGATTGTTACCAGTGCCACGTGCTAGTCAGAGTAGGAATCGCAGGATAGCTCAGATGAATACGTGGCTTGAGCAGTGGTGCTGCAGGGAGGGATTCAAATTCCTGGGGCATTGGAACCGGTTCTGGGGGAGGTGGGACCAGTACAAACCGGACGGTCTGCACCTAGGCAGGACCGGAACCAATGTTCTAGGGGGAGTGTTTGCTAGTGCTGTTGGGGAGGAGTTAAATTAATATGGCAGGGGGATGGGAACCAATGCAGGGAGACAGAGGGAAACAAAATGGAGACGGAAGCAAAAGACAGAAAGGAGATGAGTAAAAGTGGAGGGCAGAGAAACCCAAGGCAAAAAACAAAAAGGGCCACTGTACAGCAAAATTCTAAAGGGTCAAATTGTAGTAAAAAGGCAAGCCTGAAAGCTCAGTGCGAGGAGTATTTGGAACCCAGGAGAGGGCTCTGAGCTAGTTAGAATGGGTGAGAGCTCAGATGAACAGGACCCCAAGAAAGAATGCAAAAGGCAGGAGGCAACAGAGTAGTGTAGCACTGGGGTAAGTGTAAACCACAAAGTGATAGGAAGGGACAATATGTATGAATATAAAGGGACTGCAGGAGGGGGTCAAAACTAAAAATCATGGTTTAAAAACTAGTATTAAAACACTCTATCTAAACGCACGCAGCATTCGAAATAAAGTAAATGAGTTGACGGCACAAATCATTACAAATGGGTATGATTTGGTGGCCATTACAGAAACGTGGTTGCAGAGTGGCCAAGACTGGGAATTAAACATACAGGGGTATCTGACAATTCGGAAGGATAAACAAGAAGGGAAAGGAGGTGGGGTAGCTCTGTTAATAAAGAATGATAGCAGGGCAGTTGTGAGAGACGATATTGGCTCTAATGAACAAAATGTTGAATCATTGTGGGTGGAGATTAGAGATAGTAAGGGGAAAAAGTCACTGGTGGGCGTGGTTTATAGGCCCCTAAATAATAACTTCACGGTGGGGCGGACAATAATCAAGGGAATAATAGAGGCATGTGAAAAAGGAACGGCAGTAATCATGGGGGATTTTAACCAACATATCGATTGGTCAAATCAAATCGCACAGGGTAGCCTTGAGGAGGAATTCATAGAATGCATACGGGATTGTTTCTTAGAACAGTATGTTACAGAACCTACACGGGAGCAAGCTATCTTAGATCTGGTCCTGTGTAATGAACAGGAATAATAAACGATCTCCTAGTAAAAGATCCTCTCGGAATGAGTGATCACAGTATGGTTGAATTTGTAATACAGATTGAGGGTGAGGAAGTAGTGTCTCAAACGAGCGTACTATGCTTAAACAAAGGGGACTACAGTGGGATGAGGGCAGAGTTAGCAAAAGTAGACTGGGAACACAGACTAAACTGTGGCACATTTGAGGAACAGTGGAGGACTTTTAAGGAGCTCTTTCATAGTGCTCAACAAAAATATATTCCAGTGAAAAAGAAGGGTGGTAAGAGAAGGGATAACCAGCCGTGGATAACCAAGGAAATAAAGGAGAGTATCAAATTAAAAACCAATGCGTATAAGGTGGCCAAGGTTAGTGGGAAACTAGAAGATTGGGAAAATGTTAAACGACAGCAAAGAATGACTAAGAAAGCAATAAAGAAAGGAAAGATAGATTACGAAAGTAAATTTGCGCAAAACATAAAAACAGACAGTAAAAGCTTTTACCGATATATAAATCGGAAAAGAGTGACTAAAGTAAATGTTGGTCCCTTAGAAGATGCGAAGGGGGATTTAATAATGGGAAATGTGGAAATGGCTGAGACCTTAAACAATTATTTTGCTTCAGTCTTCACAGTGGAAGACACTCAAACCATGCCAAAAATTGCTGGTCACGGGAATGTGGGAAGGGAGGTCCTTGAGACAATCACTATTACTAGGGAGGTAGTGCTGGACAGGCTAATGGGACTCGAGGTAGACAGGTCTCCTGGTCCTGATGAAATGCATCCCAGGGTATTAAAAGAGATGACGGAAGTTATAGCAGATGCATTCGTTATAATCTACCAAAATTCTCTGGACTCTGGGGAGGTACCAGCGGATTGGAAGCAGCTAATGTAACGCCTGTTTAAAAAAGGGGGCAGACAAAAGGCAGGTAACTATAGGCCGGTTAGTTTAACATCTGTAGTGGGGAAAATGCTTGAAGCTATCATTAAGGAAGAAATAGCGGGACATCTAGATAGGAACAGTGCAATCAAGCAGACGCAACATGGATTCATGAAGGGGAAATCATGTTTAACTAATTTACTGGAATTCTTTGAGGATATAACGAGCATGGTGGATAGAGGTGTACCGATGGATGTGTATTTAGATTTCCAAAAGGCATTCGATAAGGTGCCACACAAAAGGTTACTGCAGAAGATAAAGGTACGCGGAGTCAGAGGAAATGTATTAGCATGGATCGAGAATTGGCTGGCTAACAGAAAGCAGAGAGTCGGGATAAATGGGTCCTTTTCGGGTCGGAAATCGGTGGTTAGTGGTGTGCCACAGGGATCGGTGCTGGGACCACAACTGTTTACAATATACATAGATGACCTGGAAGAGGGGACAGAGTGTAATGTAACAAAATTTGCAGATGACACAAAGATTAATGGGAAAGCGGGTTGTGTAGAGGATACAGAGAGGCTGCAAAAAGATTTAGATAGGTTAAGCGAATGGGCTAAGGTTTGGCAGATGGAATTCAATGTCGGAAAATGTGAGGTCATCCACCTTGGGGGGGGAAAAAAAACAGTAAAAGGGAATATTATTTGAATGGGGAGAAATTACAACATGCTGCGGTGCAGAGGGACCTGGGGGTCCTTATGCATGAATCCCAAAAAGTTAGTTTGCAGCTGCAGCAGGTAATCAGGAAGGCGAATGGAATGTTGGCCTTCATTGCGAGCGGGATGGAGTACAAAAGCAGGGAGGTCCTGCTGCAACTGTACAGGGTATTGGTGAGGCCGCACCTGGAGTACTGCGTGCAGTTTTGGTCACCTTACTTAAGGAAGGATTTACTAGGAGGGGGTACAGAGACGATTCACGAGGCTGATTCCGGAGATGAGGGGATTACCTTATGATGATAGATTGCGTAGACTGGGTCTTTACTCATTGGAGTTCAGAAGGATGAGGGGTGATCTTACAGAAACATTTAAAATAATGAAAGGGATAGACAGTATAGAGGTGGAGAAGTTGTTTCCACTGGTCGGGGAGACTAGAACTAGGGGGCACAGCCTCAAAATACGGGGGAGCCAATTTAAAACCGAGTTGAGAAGGAATTTCTTCTCCCAGAGGGTTGTGAATCTGTGGAATTCTCTGCCCAAGGAACAGTTGAGACTAGCTCAATGAATATATTCAAATCACAGATAGATAGATTTTTAACCAATAAGGGAATTAAGGGTTATGGAGAGCGGCGGGTAAGTGGAGCTGAGTCCTCGGCCAGATCAGCCATGATCTTTTTGAATGGCGGAGCAGGCTCGAGGGGCTAGATGGCCTACTCCTGTTCCTAATTCTTATGTTCTTATGCTGCTCATATACCCATGAAGTGCAGCTCTATAGTTTTGTATTTCTACATATTAATTGTCCTCATGCACCTTTTATAACTATTTTATTACTAATGATGTCTTCTGATAAACTGGCATCAATTTTCTATGACTAAATTGTATTTGTGTGTAGTATTTTTTTTAAAGTTCTGTTGGGATGCCCATCCTTAGTTTTGGATTTCCATATGTATCATTTTTGCCATTTTCTACATTTACATAGCCCAAATAAAACTCCAGACCATACATGCATATCTATAATGAGTGAATTATAAATGTGTTTGATATGCTTGGGGTACTAGCCTTCATCCCTAGGTTTTTTAATTATAGAAAATGTACATAAAACATAAAAGAAAATCTCACATTGTTTTCTATTTTTTTTCATTCTCCTTATTAATTGTAGTTGTATTTATTCCAAACTAATTGGAGGAGAAAACAATATTGGTCTCTGGCTGAAAAATCAGCTTTTTAGAGTATTTAGTTCAAGCAATTGAGTCAAAATTGTAACGGTTGACATGCCCGGGTCAGTCTTTGTTTAATGTGTTCACTGGAAGTAGTGTAATTCTGTCTGAATTAAGATTGCAAAATCCTGAATGTACATTTATAGATTTTGAGACTGTGGCACCTATACATGTGCAAAAGGGTAGCAGTTTAAGCTTCATGCAAAGTGTCCTTTAGAATCTTGGTATTCTCAAAAAAGCATTGGTATGTTCAAAAATATTTTTTTAAGTTCTAAGTCCCTCATCTTGTAATGACATCCTCAAATTATTCCTAAAACTGAGCGTTCTTTTTACATTACAAAACTTAACTCTGGGGAAAAAATTGACCTGTTAACATTCATAGGCAATGAAGGAGAAGAAGAATCTGAAGAAGATGAAGATTATGTGCCCTCAGAAGACTGGAAAAAGGTACCGTTGTGTTTCAATATTTTTCACTTAATACCTAAATATATTGCTAAACTGGATCTATATTTCTGATGGCCCAAAACACATTTTTTATTCCCCCAATTATTTTCTTCTCTGCTCTTCCTGCACAGCACACCAACTATGGCTGACTTTCTTTCTAGCCTTCCCTAATGCTGTTCTGAATTGCTGCTAAAATGTGTATGGGACCAGCAAGACGATGACTCCTTTGTTTCTGCTTTATGAGTTCACTGCACTAATGTAGTTGCACTCTGTGATGTGTATTGGTTTTCTATTATCCCTACACAGCTTATTTTATGTCACAAATGAAATTCCAATTAGGATCAAATGCTACAATATAGTGTATTCTATCCGCATGCGAGTTCAAATTCTTTACTTTTGGTATCACAGTACATTTATCTGTCACTTGGTGTGTGGGGAATGTGTTTCATTGGAAAAATAACCCGTTATTCCTGTAGGTGGCGCTTTGGTGGGTAATTTCATTGTTAAAGGATTTACATTTCCCGCCAGGAACCTGGGTCATACACTAGCCGCTAACTTAGTGAGTGTATATCACTCTGACCACCAGATTCCTATAATTTGCCTAAAATGCTTTCTGAAAATGTTTTCAACTGCCATTTTCAGTGTAATTTCTAATGTCCAAAATAAGGATTTAAACAATTTTAAAAAATCAAAATAATACATTCTTCACTAATATGATTACATTTATCCATTGAATTCCCTTTGTGACTTTTAATGCCTTGTTAACATTTTTACTTGGAGGTATCAGCCTCTCTCAAAAGCCTTGACTTGGACTCAATAGCTTTGCCGAGCGCTATGATTCTAAAAGCTAAATTTAGATTGTGCAGTCTGAGCGTGTGCAGTGTGCCTTAATTCCCAGGCTGCTTCAGTATAGTTCAGTTAGCTGTACTGATGGAACGTTCTAGCAGTTTCTGATAAAAGGCTTTTCACAATTATTTGAAGAAAATCAGAAGGATAGATTTCAAAATCTTATTCAATATTTTTTTAAACAGAGAAGCCGTGTGTGAGAATAAAGTACTGATCACATCTGGTGCAGGTTTTTTGTGTTCTATAACTTTCAGTAAAAGTTCATTAAGATCAGAGAGATTTTCCTTCGTGTAATTGCTTCAAAATTCAACTTTTTGGAAAAATGAATTCACACAACTTCTTTGAATTATCTCATCTGATTATCATGTGTTACGTCATCATTAATGCCACCAAACAACACCACCTTGCTAATAAGCTGCTCACTAATGCCACAGTTCAGGGTTCTATGAGAACCAGTTGGCTCCAGACCTCCTCATAACTTTGATTCAAACTTGGACACAAAAGCTGAATTCCAGATGAGAGGTTATACTAGCTGCCCTTGACATGAAGGCAGCATTTGATAGAGTACCAGGGTACCCTAGCAAAACTGATGACAGTGATCAAAGGGAAAAACGTCCGATGACTAGAGTCATACCTAGCACAAAGGAAGATGGTTGTGATTGTCAGAGCCTCAGAACATCGCAGCAAGAATGCTTCAGGGGAGCATCCATAGCCCAACCATTTTCAGCTATTTTCTCAATTACCATCCCTCTATCATAAAGTCAGGAGTGAGCCTGTTCACTCATGACTCCAGTGTTCAGATCCATTCACAACTGCAACAAAGACGCAGCCCAAGCCAATCTGCAATGGACCTGGTTGACATAGGCTTGGGTTGACAAGTGGCAGGTAACATTCCTGCTACATTACAGCCTGATAGTCATTTTGAGCAAGAGAAAGCCCGGCTATTTGCCACATGCTTTGTTGACACCACCACTGCCAATCCCCACAATCAGTGTCTTGGTGTTGCCATTGACCAGAAGCTTAACTGGACCAACTATATCTACACTATGGCTACAAGAGTAGGGCAACGGCTTTGCAATAAGTACCTCACCTCCTGGCTTCACAAAGTCGCTCAGGTCAGGAGTTTGAAGGAATATTCACCACTCATCTGGATGGCTGCAGGCGCAACAACACTCAAGAAACTTGACACCATCCAGGCTAAATATTTTGCTTGATCTAACCACATGCTACTGGAATCAGTAGCCATTCCTGCCAACACTGGTGCACTGTGACTGCAGTAAGTACGATCTACAGGATACACTGCAGCAACTCATCAAGGTTACTTCAACAGCACCTCCTTCCCCTGCTAACTCTGCCACCGAAAAGGACAAGAGCAAACAAAGTGATGGGAATACCAACATCTCCAAGTCACACACTGTCCTCGGTCGTCATTTCTTCATATTAACTGCTGATTAATTATATTGAATGTTTTGTATTCCTGGAGCTAAGCAAGTTTCCTAAATCTAAAGGGATCAACTTCTTTTGTACATTTTTAACTCATTGTTACTATAATTTGCTTTTTTCATCTGTTTTCAGCTTTCTAAAGTGATCCTCTCTCAGATCAATTTGGGCACAGTACAGTAAATTATTGGTTGATTAAATAACAATAACTTGCATTGATATAGTGCCTTTAACATAGTAACACATGTCGAGGTATTTCTCCAGTAACCTCATTCATTATGTCTAACTGGTAACTTGCAATGTTCCTATTCACATTTTAAGTTTTAACTAATAAGCAACATTTTTATTGGTCAGTATATTATTCTCCCTCTTCCCCACCTCTGAGGCAGATATATATGTTTACTTTCGGTATTGGGAGAACAAAGTTGAATGTGTTATCACTCTTAAATGATATATATGCTTAGAACATAAGAATTAGGAACAGGAGTAGGCCATTAGCCCCTCGGGCCTGCTCCGCCATTCAATAAGATTATGGCTGATCTGGCCGTGGACTCAGCTCCACTTACCTGCCCGCTCCCCGTAACCCTTAATTCCCTTACTGGTTAAAAATCTTATCTATCTGTGACTTGAATACATTCAATGAGCTAGTCTCAACTGTTCCTTGGGCAGAGAATTCCACAGATTCACAACCCTCTGGGAGAAGAAATTCCTTCTCAACTCGGTTTTAAATTGGCTCCCCCGTATTTTGAGGCTGTGCCCCCTAGTTCTAGTCTCCCCGACCAGTGGAAACAACCTCTCCGCCTCTATCTTGTCTATCCCTTTCATTATTTTAAATGTTTCTATAAGATCACCCCTCATCCTTCTGAACTCCAACGAGTAAAGACCCAGTCTACTCAATCTATCATCATAAGGTAACCCCTCATCTCCGGAATCAGCCTAGTGAATCGTCTCTGTACCCCCTCCAAAGCCAGTATATCCTTCCTTAAGTAAGGTGACCAAAACTGCACGCAGTACTCCAGGTGCAGCCTTACCAATACCCTATACAATTGCAGCAGGACCTCCCTGCTTTTGTACTCCATCCCTCTCGCAATGAAGGCCAACATTCCATTCGCCTTCCTGATTACCTGCTGCACCTGCAAACTAACTTTTTGGGATTCATGCACAAGGACCCCCAAGTCCCTCTGCACCTCAGCATGTTGTAATTTCTCCCCATTCAAATAATATTCCCTTTTACTGTTTTTTTTTCCCCAAGGTGGATGACCTCACACTTTCCGACATTGAATTCCATCTGCCAACCTTTGCCCATTCGCTTAACCTATCTAAATCTCTTTGCAGCCTCTCTGTGTCCTCTACACAACCCGCTTTCCCACTAATCTTTGTGTGTTGTGTTAAATGTAAAAATGTTAATGGGTGTTACATAAACTAAGTATAGTGTCAATTTTCTATTAAAGACTTTAAAAAAATCTCTGAGCTAATTGCAGGTGCTTTTGTATTGTTCTAGTGTAGTGATAGTGCCACCGACTTCTGACTCATGGGTCCTCTGCAGCCAACGACAATATCAAAGTAAACTTGTCAGACTTGCCAAGGCCAGCAGGCGGGAAGACTCATGTTTTACTGTATCTTACCGACTGCCAGCCTTGTAAGTGCAATATAAAAGTAACTTAAAAGGAATTGTTTAGTGTAACGCTACAGTCTCAATACTGATGATAAAGATGGTTGGTCTTGCTTTTCAGGAGATCATGGTGGGCTCCCAATACCAGGCTGAAGTTCCTGTAGGCTTTTATAAGTACAAAGAGAATGAAAGAGGTAAGCTCTTCTTTAAACTTTAAAATGTATTCGTTCAAAGATGAAAATAAATAAGATTGTGGTGGGTGAAGGAAATGGTTGGTCTGTTGGGATTTAGCACCCAACTAGTTCCAGTTCATAAATGGGCTTCTTTACTGCAAAAAGTTTTGCATTTAGATCTTCCTAATTTTAGAACATACAAAACTAAAACTAAAATAAATCTACAACCGCACCCCCTTTTGTGAAGCAGCCTATCTTTGTGTAATCGTTTGACTTTTCAACTGTACTTCAGATCATTCGCTGTTGTTTAACCAAGTTTCAGAGATACCAATTATATCTAAATTCTGTATGGAAGAATATGCCTGTAATGCTAGCATTTGATTTCTAATACCTGTACTTCGAACATTAATTAATATGAAAATGAGTGCCGTTTCACACTATGTTAGCTATCTTAATCTCTGTAATTGTAATTCATTAAATTGTTAGTATTACTATTGGTTGCCCTCACCACCAATCCAAGTGGAGCGACATACATTATGAGCAACGTTCTCCCTGTCCCAACCAAATTAAATATTTCCAAATAGATCTTCAACATTCTGAGCTCGTATTTTAGTCCCCAACCTATTAAAATTAACTCTAACCTTTTTGAGAAATTTACTTTCCCATTCCGTTGTGTTGGTCATACAGTAGTACAGTTGTTGTGGAAAAACCACCATGTTCTACCATTATGCCAGGATGTGTGTGAGGGTGGAAGGCACAACAGTAATCTTTGATGGTACATTCTGGATGGTAATCAGCAGTGAACTTCTCCAACTTTGCACAGAATTTGTGCATGTTTCCAAAATTTCAAGTAATATACTTTTTGCATGCCTCTCCTTAAACAGTGACTGCTGCTCGGGTATGATTCCACAGCTGTCACCAGCCTTTGGATAATTCACCCAAGCTTGGATAGTGAGTAGTGGGAGGCTATTCCGCTGTGGCGGCATCACAATTATGTTCAATCTTATTCACATCTGATGCCCATACATGAGCATTAAAGCTGCCATCCATGGCAATTTTGACCAAATTTTTACTACTTCCTAGTTAATTAGATAGTGATGATAAGTATACCAACCTTTTATAGCTAAGATCAAAGAGGTTTAAAAGAAAGCAGGCTATTTGGCCCATGTATGCTGGCTCTTTGCTAGAACAATTCAGAATTCATCCTACTGCTTTGAAGCTTTCTCTGTTTTAAATCTCAGTATTCGTTGCGTATATCCCATGCGACCAAGAAGGTTCCAGGTTCGATCCCTGGTTTGTGTTTAGTTAGTTGATCACTGCCAGGATGCTGGAGGGGTGCTACAATAAGCCTTGGTATACTGGGGCCACGAGGGAGACAGCATAGGTTACTGCTCCTGATTTGTTATCCAACTTCCTGAAAACTGTATGTGTGTGGACAGGATTTGACATGGCACTGATATCCCCTCCATTAAATAGCCTGCAGACATTCTTTGTCTAGGCTTAAACATGAAGAGTGGTCACTTGGATGAGCTACCACAGCTCTTCCAACACCTGAAGAATTCTATGCCAACATGAATTGCCACTTTGAGAAAAAAACATTGGGGGGAAAAGAAAAACTGTTCATTGTTTGCTTTTAATTTGCTTAATGTTTCCTTCAGATAACATAGCTTGTTTGTGAGCCATGTTTGTGAGTTGGCTATTGAAATTTGTCATTTTTATAAAAGTAGTCCCCTTTTTTAAAAAAAAAGAGAACCACTGAGATGCGTAGTGAACGCAAGTATGTGGCCTAGATGAAGCTGTGCACTAATGGATCTTATAAAAATCTATGTCTAGTCTATGAGAATGAAGACCAGTTGTTGTGGAATCCTGATTTTCTGCCTGAGAATAAAGTGGTGGAATTTCTTTGTGATGCTAGTAAGCGCACGGGTGAGGAGAAAGGATTGGATGCAATACCAGAAGGCTCGCATATAAAAGACAATGAGCAGGTTTGTCGTGCACATTGAAATGGAAAATGGTTGTTTTATGTATTAAACAGAAGAAATTTGCAAGTGCAGTCAGAATTTTACAAAGTAATGTTTTAAATCATTGCTCAATTTAAAAGTCCTCAAACTCTACAGTATATTTTTATTCACTTTAAACCTGTTCAAGTAAGCGTGGGAGAATAGCATTACATTTGGTTAAAACAGACCATTCACTCAGGAATCATAAGGAGGTCGGGACATATATATAGTATAAACTCTTGACTTGGGTACAATCAGAGTATGTGTAACAGCATTACAAAAATGGTGGTATTTCCTATTTAAAATGTAATATTTTAGTTTTAATTGAAAGTGTTGGTGTTTTTTTACTTGCTTGCTAAAACACTGCTTCTTGCTATTAGAACATAAGAAATAGGAGCAGGAGTAGGCGATTTGGCCCCTCGAGCCTGCTCCGCCATTAAATATCTTGGCCTCAGCTACGCTTCCCTGCCCACTCCCCATAACCATTGACTCCCTTATTCAAAAATCTGTCTATCTCCACCTTAAATATATTCAATGATCCAGCCTCCACAGCTCTCTGGGATAGAGAATTCCAAAGATTCATGACCCTCTGAGAAAAGAAATTCCTCCTCATTTCTGTTTTAAATGGACGACCCCTTATTCTGAAACTATGTCCCCAGTTCTAGATTCCCCACGAGGATAAACATCCTCTCTGCGTTTACCCTGTCAAGCCCCCTCAGAATCTTATACGTTTCAATAAGATCACCTCTCATTCTTCTAAACGCCAATGAGTATAGGCCCAACCTGCTCAACCTTTCTTCATAAGTCAACCCCTTCGTCTCAGGAATCAACCTAGTGAACCTTCTCTGAACTGCCTCCGATGCAAGTATATCCCTCCTTAAATAAGGAGACCAAAACTGTACACAGTACTCCAGGTGTGGTCTCACCAATGCCCTGTAACTTTTTGTGTTTCATGTACAAGGATCCCCAGATCCCCTCGGTACCTCAGCATTTTGTAATCTCTCCTCATTTAAATAATAATTTGCTTTTTTATTTTTCCTACCAATGTGGATAACCTCACATTTTCCCACATTATACTCCATGTGCCAAATTTTTGACCACTCAGTCTATATATCCCATTGCAGATTCTTTGTGTCCTCCTCATAACTTGCTTTCCCACATGTCTATGTATCAACAGCAAATTTGGCTAAATTACACTCGATCCCTTCATCCAAGTCATTAATATAAATTGTAAATAGTTGAGGCCCCAGCACTGATTCCTATGGCACCCCACTAGTTACAGTTTGCCAACCTGAAAATGACCCATTTATCCCGATTCTCTGTTTCCGTTAGTTAGCCAATCTATATTATCCCCACCCCGTGAGCTCTTGTGCAGTAACTTTTTATGTGGCACCTTTATCATCTACCTTCTGGAAATCCAAATACATGACATCTACTGGTTCCCTTTACCTCCTCTGTTCATTACATCCTCAAAGAACTCCAGCAAATTTGTCAAACATGATTTCCCTTTCATAAAACCATACTGACTCTGCTTGACTGTATTATGATTTTCTAAATGTCCTGCTACTACTTCCTTAATAATGGACTCCAGCATTTTCCCAGTGACAGATGTTAGGTTAACTGGTTTATATTTCCTGCTTTCTGTCTCCCTCCTTTCTTAAACAGGAGCGTTACATTTGCAGTTTTCTAATCAGTTGGGACCTCTCCAGAATCCAGACAATTTTGGTAGATTACAACCAATGCATCCACTATCTCTGCAGCCACTTCTTTTAAGACCCTAGGATGCAGGCCATCAGGTCCAGGGGACTTGTCCTCCTTTAGTCCCATTAGATTGCCTAATACATTTTATCCAGTGATAGTGATTGTTTTAAGTTCCCCCCTTCCAATAGCTCCTTGATTATCAATTATTGGGATGCTTTTAGTGCCTTCTTATTGTGAGGACTGATACAAAATATTTGTTCAGAGTATCTGCCATTTCCCTGTTTCCCATTATTAATTCCCCAGTCTCATCCTCTCAGGGACCAACGTTTACTTTAGCTACTCTTCCTTTTTTTATATCTTTTTATATACCTGTAGAAGCTCTTGCTGTTGGTTTTTATATTTCTTGATAGTTTACTCTCATAAACTATCGTCTCTATCTTTATTTCTTTTCGTCGTTTAGACATATTCTTTCATAAGATGTCACTTTGGTCTTCAAAAGCAGTAGAATTTCTCAACTTGTTTTAAGTTTAAATATTGAGCAAATTCAATTCACAAGTGATTGATGCAGCACATACAGATAACATAGAAACATAGAAAATAGGTGCAGGAGTAGGCCATTCAGCCCTTCGAGCCTGCACCGCCATTCAATGAGTTCATGGCTGAACATGCAACTTCAGTACCCCATTCCTGCTTTCTTGCCATATCTCTTGATCCCCCTAGTAGTAAGGACTACATCTAACTCCTTTTTGAATATATTTAGTGAATTGGCCTCAACAACTTTCTGTGGTAGAGAATTCCACAGATTCACTACTCTCTGGGTGAAGAAGTTTCTCCTCATCTCGGTCCTAAATGGCTTACCCCTTATCCTTAGACTGTGACCCCTGGTTCTGGACTTACCCAACATTGGGAACATTCTTCCTGCATCTAACCTGTCTAAACCCGTCAGAATTTTAAATGTTTCTATGAGATCCCCTCATTCTTCTGAACTCCAGTGAATACAAGCCCAGTTGATCCAGTCTTTCTTGATATGTCAGTCCTACCATCCCGGGAATCAGTCTGGTGAACCTTCGCTGCACTCCCTCAATAGCAAGAATGTCCTTCCTCAAGTTAGGAGACCAAAACTGTACACAATACTCCAGGTGTGGCCTCACCAAGGCCCTGATATCTATTAAAATTTCTGTGTGAGTCAGCATTCCATTTTGAAATGCATTAAAAATTTCTATGTCAGACAATCTCTGGAAAAAAAATAATTTTAAGTTTCCACATGTAGCGGTTACTATCTGATCCACAATTCACTTGATTATCATAACCTGTTGGATCCAGAACCATGCACTGGTTCTCTTGTGGCACCCAGTCATTTTCTAGCCCGTCTGCTAATTAAGTGTCATGACTCTAAATTAGGTCTTGAATCATCCCTTTATACACTGGCCCTCTCCTTGTGAAGCTGTGTGCACCCCTCACAATGCCTGACAGCTACCCCCCCCCACCCTTGCTGGAATGGTTTGCTGAAATCTCTACTCCCCTCTGATACAATGTTTCTCTCCCCCGCCACCCTCCCCAGACAGATTGTTTGCCAAAAGGCAATTGTCAGTCAAATAGAAATACATCAAAGTTATAACATGGGGCTTTCGGCCAAACCAGCCCATATTGGCATTTACCCTCCATGCGAGCAAATAGTTAATCACATTTGCCAATAACACCACATTGTTTAAATCTCAATTATGCTCAAGCCTGCACCAACAAGACTCATATCGGGATGTATGCAACGCAACATTTATGGCTTTTACTGGCTGAGTTTAAGGGCACTGCTACTAAACAAACACTGAGCAAAAAAAGATTTTATCACAATAGACACTAAGGTGGTTTTGATTGGCAAGTGGAAGTCTTGATGGCTTTTTGAGGTGAATAATTAAGATATTGAATAATTGAACAAGTAGCATGTTGCACAACATCAAAGTTTATTAGCTTAACTAGTTTTATTGTATATTGGTACCTATATGCTAAACAAATCCAATGACGAATACACTTGCACGTGAAAAAGTTTTATTAGCTGATAAGAGCATGTTTAATAAATACAATTTAAGTGTGAATACCCTTAATAATAAACATTAACCATAGATTGCTATTAAAAAATTATATCCATAAATCTCATTTTACAAACCAAACTTTGTTTTGGGTGAGAACTCTTCAAAATATCTTAACATATAATAAAATCTTACTAACAAAATAAATAACATGTTTGGTTACTAATGCGGAAAGATCCACAGACATGAGAATTACTTTTGTCTTTCTCAGGCATTGTATGAGTTGGTTAAATGCAACTTTGATACGGAGGAAGCACTGCGAAGATTGAGATTTAATGTGAAAGCAGCCAGAGGTAAGAGCATATTAATTTTCCACTAGGTGGTGGTGTTTCCTTTGCAGTTGAAAGCCTGACAGCCTAGCATGTTGGTGACCATTTCAACTTGGCTTTTCAATAACTCTATTAGTTGTATTTTAGATCAGTTGGATAGATATTAAGCTTCCTGTACAATTTGACAAAGACTTCTGTCCTTCAGTTTCTAATGCCCTTCTTCATGTCCATAGTTGTCTTCTCATCCAGCTTCTGGGAAGAAAGACTGCAGATGCTTAATTTTTCCAAAGTATCTATCTTAATCTTGAAGCCAGCCCCTGGGGTGGTCTTTCAGATGATTTAGATAAATTTTGTCAGAAAAGAACGGAAGAAATGTTCAGTTATGTTTTCTCCATTTGAAGGATGTTGGGTGAAGTCTTCAGCATTGTTTTTTCCCTTTCTTGTTCCTGTGTTTGTAAAATTAAGCTGCGTTTCCATCAATGTTCCCTTTAGCTATCTGTAACACCGGCTCACCGACCGCTTTTAACTGCAAAAACTGTGCATGCGTGGATTTTTGAAGGGGCCACGTGGCCCCCAAAATATGATTTCCATAATACACTTATCCCTATTTCCGAGTTTATTTCATACCTTGGCTGTAGTTGAATGCATGTTTTCCCAAAGCTGAATTGAAAAATCTGGTCATTCTCTACTTTTAGCTGCTGGTTTTATTTCTGTAACTGCAGCAATAATTTTCTCGAGTTGATGTGTAGTATATCCTTATGAATACTTTCCTTTTGAGTTTCATGAGTTCTGTACCTACTGAACTGGCCATGCCAATATTAATCTCAAAATAATTACTTGTAAACAGTTTAAGATTAGTGTGTGTGGCGGGAGGGCGGAGGGGAGGAGGAGGAGGGGCTTAACTAGGATGTACTTTATATCCTAGGATGCTCTGATAATAACTCCACGAGGCAGTGTGTTGTACTTGAACTGTAGTGACCTTTGTCCTTTATTAGTTAACTCCAGAGTGAGGATCACACCTGGTGGCCTGCCTTTTATACTAGGCCAGGCACACCTGTACAGGTAACCTACAAATCTCCCACTGCTGTGCCCTCTGGTGGCACACCTTGTGATAGTACAAACAGTGGCCATGTAGGATACATGACATCACTCCTCTTTCCCCCCCGGCCCAAACCTTTAGTGCAAATCGCCTCTGCATTGACGGTGCTCTGGGCTTAGCTCTATCTGGTTGATCCTTGGTGGGTCGTTTCAATCTTGGGTGAATGGTAGGTACTTCGTTGGCAGTAGAGTGCTGGTGTTTGCTGTTTGTATGTGTCCCTGACCACTCCATTCTCTTTCTCCGATGCCCCCCCCACCCACCTATAGATTATGCCGGAGGCTCATTGCATTCACATTCATTCAAGTCCAGAAAAACAAGTTTGCATTACATTTGCGGTTCAGTTGTGAGACAAGTACATTAGACTGGTGAGATACATTATCGAGATGTACTGAGGATCGGTAACCGGTGCGTAAGGACAAGCTAGTTCCAGAACTGCTGGATGATGCCCAGGCAGTCTGGTGGTGGCGCGGTGCCCAATGCTGGCGGTGGTAACCCACTTGGCTCAAGTTGCCTGTTCTTGGGGCTGTTGCCGTTGCTCCGAACGTCGGGCAGGTTCACAGATGCCTGTGACCTCCCTGTCCTTTCTTTGCGCACTGGGTCACTGCTGCTCCCTGAGGAGCTGTTGTCTAGCAGTGCACAGGGAACTGCTGACTCGCTGGCCTCGGCATTGTTTGGTTTGGGATCCTGGCTGGTCCCGGTCCCCTTTGGGGGGGGGGGGCTATAGCGGGTGACCCTTTGTTTACAGGTATGGCCTTGATGGTGATGGGATCTGGGGGCTGCGCCTTAGCACAGTTTGCTCTTTCAGGCTCATGGCGGTTGGTGCCATCGGGTGCCTGAGAAACGGAGCCGATCAGGGGCAGGATATCGATACCGGTGCTGTTGCCCTCCTGAGATCACTTGATTGGCTGCTTGTGGCCACACTCCATGGTGCATAACTCTGGTCCCAGGGATGCAGGCTACTACATTGGTTAGCTCGCTGGACCTGTGTGCTCCCGATGGGTGTCTGCCTGCTGCATTGACTGAGTGCAGTTGAAATCCTACATCGCACAACGTTTCATTACTTATTGTGAATACCCTGTAGCTCCAATCGCGATCACGCGACTTTTCCTTGCTTGTTGCATGTACTCAGCTCTGATCATCAGTTACACATTTTACATCTAACTCACAGTTGCTCTTACATTGTTTGAAAATATGCAACTGTCTCTTTAAGTGTGGTGGGTTGCAGGCCTCCTTTAAGAGAGCTTTGCTTTCTTTTCCCCAATCCTCTTCTCCGTTTGGTGCCACGTGTTGCTCCATCTGCACTGCACCTCGTGGTCTCGCTGCCGCCATCTTTTTCTTCACATCACCTCGTGGTTCGGGCGCCATCTTTCCTCCATCCACGATGTTGACTGCGGTGATCCTCTTCTCTCCGGGTTTTGCCACCGAAGCTGGGAAGTCGCCTTTGGATCCGATTTTCTTCCTCCGGAGTCCTGCCATTGGAGCCTGGAAGGTGCGCTCGGGTCATCCCAGCTGGATCATCTCCACACAGTCGTGCTGGGCAGTCTGTGCCTCGGGTGCTGTGCTGGTCTGCTCTCTGGTGCCGGATCCAACGATCGATTGCTGGAGGGGTGAAGTCTTCCCACTTCCAGTGGATCTTCTCCATCCATCTTCTTCCGAGTAGCGTTGGTCCAACACCTGCAACAATCCACAGAGGTAACTTGTGCTCCGCGCCCTCATGGAGTACCTTTACATCCGCACTACCAACGACTCTGTTAAGTTCATCGGTGTAGGTGCGCAGCTTTGCCTAAACCGGGACCAACTTGGGTTGTTCAGCTTGATTGTCCCACAGCCTCTCAAAGGTTTCTTTATTCATTACTGACTGGCTCGCCCCCGTGTCCACTTCCATGATGACTGGAACGCCATCTATATCGACTTCCATCCTCAACGGGGAACATTCGGTGGTGCAGGTAAACATGCTATATACCTCATCGTGGGGCTGAGCTGCCTCTCTGCCTATTGTTTCATAATCCGCGCTGGATTCATGGCCATCTGCAGACTCTTCATCGACACGGTGAGTCATATTTCTCTTGCACATTCGCTGGAGGTGGTCCTTTGTGCTGCAGCCTTTGCATACATAGTCTTTAAAATGCCACTGGTGAGCCCTGTGATTCCCTCCACAACGCCAGCATGGGGCTACTCGGTTGGCCCCCCTCGGCGGACTCTGAGTTAAGGGACTCGGGGGGTGGGCCTGTTCTCTCTTCCCTGAGAGGGTTCGCGTTCTAGAGTTTAGCCTCTAAAAGGCGCCACTCTGTGCACAGTACCTGCCGGGTTTAAGTCCTGAGGGTGAGTCATCTGTCTAGAGCCGCAGGTCGAGGTCATGAGTGCCTGGCTCACAGAAATGACCTTCTGCAGTGTGACTGAGGTATCTGCCTACAGTAGCTTATGAAGAAGGCCCTCATGGCTGATTCCAATGACAAAAATGTCCCGCAACGCTTCGGTGAGGTGGTCACCGAAATCACAAGGTGCCACCAGCCTCTTGAGGTCTGCAGCATATTTCGGGATTTCCTGGCCTTCGGGCCGTTGGTGGGTGTAGAACCGGTGTCTGGTTGTGAGGATGCTCTCCTTTGGCTTGAGTTGCTCATGAATCAGTGTTACGAGCTCCTCGTCTGTCTTGGTGGTCGTTGTCTTCGCTGGTGCTAGCAAGTCCCTGACGAGGCCATAGACGGTGGGCCCACAACTGGTTAGCAGGATAGCTCTGCACTTGCCGGCCAATGTGGCCGGTTTGTCTCCTGCCAGATCGTCTGCTGTGAAGAAATGGTTGCGCCTCTTCACAAAGGCGTCCCAATCATCGCCATCGGCGAACTGCTGCAACGTACCAAGGGTACCATTTTCACGTGAAAGTCCGTAATCTTGTCGCCAATTGTTATGTCCTTGGATGCTCCAATAATGACTCCACGAGGCAATGTGTTGTGCTTGAACTGTAGTGACATTAGTCCTTTATTTGATAACTCCAGAGTCAGGATCACACCTGGTGGCCTGCCTTTTATACTAGGCCAGGCACACCTGTACAGGTAACCTACAAGTTTCCCACTGCTGTGCCCTCTGGTGACACACCTTGTGATAGTACAAACAGTAGCCATGTAGGATACATGACATACTTAAATCCCATTGTCTTAATGGAGTGAAACCTCCAAGTATTACCTTATCCAAAGTAACATTACTTCGTCCAGTTTTTCATTAACTAGGTGTAGGATATTTAAAAATCAAAAGCTTCCCTGCTACTGTACATTTGATATACATATAAATAATTGTGATCTATTTGACCCTCTGTTGCAGCTTTTAAAGGAACATAATTAATTGTTCAACAGTAGCCACCCATTTTAGCTGACGTATTGTTTAACAGGACAGGTGGACAGCACAGTGGTACGAGGCGTTGGAGCACTACAGCCAAGAATAACAAGATACAGATTTTACTTCTCTGCTGCCCTTACCCAAAATATCAATCATCATCGATTTCCCAATATTGGGTACTTTGCTGTTATTTGGAGCCAAGAAACTTCCCCAATGGCAAGAGAAAAAAATCAAAGGGAGAGCTGCCTGAAATGGGTTACCGATCCATGATTGTTGTGACATACGGAGTTTGTTCTCCTGATTCATAACCTTTTTAAAAAAAACTTGGCTGGAATGCCTGTCAATAAAAATCACACCCTTGGCTGAGAACTTTTTTTTTTACTCAAAATAATTACTTGTAAATCAGCCAAGAGCTAAATCTCAGCATTGCTGCAAATATTACACAGTGCAAGTTGTGCTCGTCAAATTATGACACAAATGTATTTCATGCTTGTGAACTGTGTTGCATTTTGCTAATGTGTTTTTTATTTGCTATAGAAGAACTCTCAATTTGGAGTGAAGAAGAATGCAGGAATTTTGAACAGGGACTTAAGGCATATGGGAAAGATTTCCACCTGATCCAGGCTAACAAGGTATAAAATCACACATCCGTGCTTGTAATCCTAGGATGTTGATGCTTTGGATATTTTTAATTATAAAAACGTTGTCAGTGTTTGGAATGCCTACTAGCAAAACTGTTGCCTGGACTGGAGAATTTTAGCTATGAAGAAAGATTGGATAAGCTGGGGTGTTTACTTTGGAACAGAGGAAGCTGCGGGAAGACCTAATTGAGGTGTATAAAATTATGAGGGGCCTAGACAGAGTGGATAGAAGGACCTATTTCCTAAGCAGTGGGGTCAATAACCAGGGGGCATAGATTTAAAGTAATTGGTAAGTGGGGATTTGAGGAGAATTCTTTTCACCCAGAGGGTGGTAGAGACAGAAACACTCCTAGCATTTAAAAAGTACTTGGATATGCACTTGGAAGTGCCGTAACCTACAAGGCTACGGACCAAGAGCTGGAAAGTGGGATTAGGCCGAATAGCTCTTTGTCAGCCAGCATGGACACGATGGGCCGAATGGCCTCCTCCGCTGTAAATTTCTATGACTCTGAAAACAAAGTGAATTTTCATGGCCCTTTTTATATTATAATAAAGTTGGTTTCACTGCTTTCCTCTAGAAGCAAAGTGGCATTGGGGAAGAGATACAGCTAAAAACAAAGTTGCAAACATGATTTTAGAGCAACTGTACACATTCTTATGCACATTCAGTTCCGATATTGCTGCTGGTCGTTCCACTTGAGTAGTTGAGAATCTCGATAGGTGTATTATTGGTGCATACACATTTCCTGGTAACGCCAGCAGAACTACCTTATCCATTAGAGGCCTTCGTGGTGGAATTATGTGGGTACTATATAAACAGCAATAGTACCCGATGACTTCCTTTCTGACTGTGACAAAGGCAAACAATTCCTCCTCGTCCTTCTTGACCTGTCTGCAGCCCTTGACACAGTTGACCACTCAGTCATTCTCCAACATCTCTCCACTGTCGTCCAGCTGGATGGGACTGCACTTGCCTCGTTCCATTTTTACCTATTTAATCGTAGCCAGAGAATCACCTGCAACGGCTTCTCTTCCCGCTCCTGCATCGTTACCTTTGGTGTTCCCCAAGGATCTATCCTTGGTCCCCTTCTATTTCTCATCTACATGTTGCCCCTTGGAGACATCATCCAAAAACACAGCATCAGTTTTCCACATGTTCGCCGATGACACCTGGCTCTACCTCACTACCACTTCTCTCGACCCCTCCACAGTCTCTAAATGGTCAGACTGGTTGTCCAACATCCAGTTCTGGATGAGCAGAAATTTTCTCCAATTGAATATCAAGAAGACCAAAGCCATTGTTTTCAGTCCCCGCCAGAAACTCCGTTCCCTAGACACTAACTCCGTCCCTCTCCCCAACTCCTGTCTGAGGCTGAACCAGACTGTTTGCAACCTTGGTGTCCTATTTGACTCTCAAATGAGCTTTCGATCACACATTCTCAGCATAAATAAAACCACCTATTTCTATCTCCATAACATCGCCCGTCTATGCCCTTGCCTCAGCTCATCCGCTGCTGAAGCCCTCATCCATGCCATTGTTACCTCTAGACCTGACTATTCCAACGCACTTCTGGCTGGCCTCCCACATTCTACCCTACGTAAACTAGAGGTGATCCAAAACTCGGCTGCCCATATCCTAACTCGCACCAAGTCCTGCTCATCTATCACCCCTGTGCTCACTGATCTACATTGTCTTCTGGCTAAGCAACACCTCGATTTCAAAATTCTCATCCTTACTTTCAAATCCCTCCAAGCCTCGCCCCTTTTTATCTCTCTAATCTCCTCCAGTCCCACAAGCTTCCCCCACCACCTTCCCCGAGATGTCTGCACTCCTCTAATTCTGCCCTCTTGAGCATCCCTGATTATAATCGCTCAACCATTGGTGGCCGTGCCTTCTGTTGCCTAGGCCCCAAGCTCTGGAACTCCCTACCTAAAACTATCCACCTCTCTACTTCTCTTTCCTTCTTTAAGACGCTTTTAGTCACCTGTGCTAATTTCTACTTATGCAGCTCAGTGTAAAATTTTTATCTCATAATACTCCTGTGAAGCAACATGAGACGTTTCACTACATTAAATGCGCTATATAAATACAAGTTGTTGTTGATCCAAATTTATATTTTAAAGTATTTTTACATAATTATTTGTACCAGAAAATAAGTTGTTTTCACACGGTATAGTTAAATTGTGACCTTGCCTCCCACTGTCACTGATCCATCAATAGCTGGTTATTTATAATATGAATTTTTTGGTTAAGTTGCTTGCTTGGTTTGTTACTGTCGATTTAAAGACAAGTTCGGTGTCCTTTGAGACGGTATTAGTTGTGATCTAAGATCGCGTAACAGGGCAAGCCGTGAGAAGGCCTTTTAGTTAAGTAATAGCAGACCTCTTGTGATGTAGTTCATGGTGAATCAGAGTTTTTATTAAAAAAACAAGGGTTTTATGCCAAGTAGTACAACAAGGCACACTCTCTTATCAGCATCGGAGTTGGTCCTAACATCTGAGGACATTGGGAAGGGGCCTGAGTTTTAGCAGTACTGGGATAGGGCCTCAGTGTCTAGCAGTATTTGAAGGGGACCTTCAGGATCTGGGGGTATTTGCAGGAGGTTCCAGGATTCTGGGAAGCCTAGAGCAGAGGTTCTAGGAACATGGGGGAAGGTCTTGGGAGCATTGGGGAATTTAAGGATCTTGGGCAATTGTAATAGTTCAGGGATCAGTGAGCATTAAGAATGCAATCCGGGGGTTTGTGAGCACTGAGCAGGTGTCCTGGGAGTGGGAGCGGAGTGCTGGGCGGGGGGGTCCTGGAGTCTAATTGAACTGGGGGAGGGGGCTTAGGAGTTTTGGAGAACAGAGGTTGATGGAATTGGAGGTTGCTGATATCTGGCAGCATTGATTGGGCAGGCTCTAGCAGCCTTGTAAAGAATGGTACTCCAGTTACACTTGACTGCTTTAAGACCAACGTACCCCAAACCACTCCCAAATACATTGGCAGCCTCTTGTGCGCCGTCAACTACCCCTGCACCACTTTCTCTGTCAGTTTTTTATCTAGCATTCTGCCTTATAGCAATTAATGCACTATTGATAAATTTGTCGACTTACACAGTCTAAAATAAAAATACATTTCCATGAACAAAAATTATCTCATTGCTCAAAAGTTTATTGTCTGTTGCTGATGAGAAGGTTTGTCTAACTGAGCACTTCGTAATAGAAAATATTTTAAATGAGACCTGCTGAAATAAGTAAGTTCAGTCTCTAGTTTGTTTATTTGAAAGACATTTAGAAAAAGCAGAGACACTCAGATTCTCTGGGATGATGGGATACAACGCTGCTGCTTCAAATCAGAAACCTAGTACCCTGTACTGTGCGCTGGGAAACTCTGAAGCCTGCACATTCTTAGAATATACAAATGTGGTTCGAAGCTCTGCAACTTTTTCCTTGTGTATATTTCCAATTGAAGCCTAAGCTTTTGAGGCAGGCTCAGGCTTTGAACCAAAATTTTAATGAAATGCATTAGAAGACACAGACAATTCATTGGATAATTTTAATCATGTTATTGTGAAATAAATAATTTTCTGAAAATGTTAGTTTGTTTGAAACCTTATTTTTGGACATTATAAATTGCGAATGCTGAGAAAAAAATTCAGATACAAATGCTTTGAAAAATAATTTTGAGTCATTCAATTTGTTCATCAAACTGACAAACAACTGTTTAAATAGGAAGTTTAAATATAAATGTTTATATACAACAACTTGTATTTATATAGCGCCTTTAACTTAGTAAAACGTCCCAAGGCACTTCACAGATGTGTTATAAGACAAAACAAATACATTTGACAATGAGCCACATAAGAAATTACAGCAGATGACCAAAAGCTTGGTCAAAGCGTTAGATTTTAAGGAGACGAAAATACGGCAAAGTAAACTAACATTTTGATTGTCCTACAGGAAGCAACTTTGTTAATTCTGATTTAGTATGTACTTAAAATTTTAGGGTGGTTAAAATTACTTTAAAATATTTTATTACTGATATTTATTTCCTATTAATGTGCACGTTTCAGGTGAGAACACGGTCAGTAGGGGATTGTGTAGCATTTTATTACATGTGGAAGAAGTCTGAGCGTTATGATTTTTTTGCACAGCAGACTAGATTCGGAAAAAAGAAATATAATCTTCATCCAGGTGTTACGTAAGTGTTTTTGAATTACTGGCAGTAAATGGTTGTATAATGAATACATCCAATTTATTTTCTAATATTGCATTAGCATATGCTGTATTCTGTTGCTGGCTTTTCCCATCATATCCAATTGTGCAATATTAAACTATCATATCCCTTTTCCCTTCCATGATCCAGTCATCTTGCATAAGGCTCTGATAAAGAAATTGGTGCCGTGGATTATGTTTACATACAATGGAGGCTTAATGTAGCAAATTTCAATATAGCGAAGTTTTGGTCTGATCCTGGTTTCCCATAAAAATTGTATTGAATTTTACTTTGGTGGTGGTATATTGAGTATTGTCGCACATCTCAGTTGTGCTCACCTGCTCCTGGTTTCCTAAGCTTGATCTGCAGATGCATCTGCATTGTTAAAACTGACCTGATTTTCCCAGGATAAATGGTGTGGTAGCCGCCCACATTATTGTCTAGTACTGGTCTGCTGCTGTTTCGCTCTCCACCTGGGAGTCAGGGCATTCATTGCTAGTTACTTTCTATGTCCTTGTTTGAATTTGGAAGCCAGAAGTGTAAGTAATATCAAACTCAGTTACTTCCTCTTTAGTGGATAATCCACCAGTGAAGGAGCGGTACTAAGACCACACTGTTTCGATTCCCTTTATCACTGACAAAGAGTCAAAGGGCCCAAGTTTCCACACGATAAAAAACGGGCGCCCCTCCGAGCTGGGCGCCCGTTTTTCGCGCCTAAAAAAAAATCGGGATTCTGGAGCGCCCTGCAGCTCCTTGCCTGCCTGGCGCGGCGCCAAGGGGGGCGGAGCCTACACTCGCGCCGATTTTGTAAGTGGGAGGGGGCGGGTACTATTTAAATTAGTATTTTTTCCTGCCGGCAACGGTGCGCGTTGGAGCGTTCGCGCACGTGCAGTGTGAAAAAAACATTGGCACTCGGCCATTTTTGTAGTTCTTTGTAGCTGTTTAATTTTTTAACATTTTTAAAATAAAAGCACATTGCCATCAGCACTTGCAGCCTTCTCACTGTCTGTCCCCCCCCCCCCCCCCCCCCCCCCCCCCCCCCCCCCCCCCCCCCCCCCCGCGGGAAGAACGGGCGCCTCCTCTCTCTCTCTCTCTCTCTCTCTCTCTCTCTCTCTCTCTCTCTCTCTCTCTCTCTTCCCCCCCCCCCCCCCCCCCCGCGGGAAGAACGAGCACCTTCTCTCTCCTCTCTCTCCCCCCCCCCCCCCCCCCCCCCCCCCCCCCGGGAAGAACGGGCGCCTCAGGCTGACTGCAGCCATTCTCCGTGCCTGAAGCACTTTCACACAGGTAGGAAGATGGTTTATTTAATCTTTTCTTTGCTTATAAATGTTTATTCAGGTTGGATTTATTTGTAGAAGTATAAATAAGGATTTATTGTATAATTTAATGAGTTCCCTTCCCCCCCCCCCCCCCAACCTCGTTCTGGACGCCTAATTTGTAACCTGCCCCTGATTTTTTAATGTGTAGAACAGCTTTTTTCAGTTCTATAAAAAATCTTCACTTGCTCCATTCTAACTTAGTTTGGAATACGTTTTCACTGTGGAAACTTTGAAATCAGGCGTCAGTGGCCGGACACGCCCCCTTTTGAAGAAAAAATTCTGTTCCAAAGTAGAACTGTTCTACCTGACTAGAACTGCAGAAAAAAAAATGTGGAGAATTGCGATTTCTAAGATAGTCCGTTCTCCACCAGTTGCTCCTAAAAATCAGGCGCAAATCATGTGGAAACTTGGGCCCAAAGAGTGGAAAAGAGGCAAACCCAGTTATATCAGTAGGAGGCAAGGAGCAGAAATCCTGATCTATCAATGTTTTTGGCCAATATCTTTAACTTCATTGTATGGCAATTCCACTGCATATCCACCTGTTAAGCTTGTTCTCCTGATCAAATCAAATTATTGGTAGAACTTGTGAGTATAAATGCTACTATAACTTTTTAAACTGAACATTTTTCAAAACCATCAGAAACTTGGTTGTCACTTTCATGATTTCTGACCGCATTCCCATTGCAAGATATTTTGTAAAGAGACTAAAAGCGATTATGATGGATTCTGTGCGGGATCAGTATCTAATCCTGCAGGAGCATTGAGTCCAACAAGTGCATCATCCTAAATCAGTTTTGTTTTAGTTGTAAAGGAAAGGTATTGCAGTGAGCAAACAGTATGTGGGAGCAGAAAAAGCAAATAATAGCGCAATAAAAATGTGTTTCTTTTAACTGTATACTTCTACTGGATCCAGTCTAAAATTGAAACCAGTGTGGAATGGCCTAACAGACTTCTGAAATTGGTTTTAGGGATTATATGGACCGTCTCCTGGATGAAACTGAGAGCACAGCTTCCAGTTGTGCACCTTCACCTCCTCCAACCACCTCAACCAGCAGCAGTAGCCAGACAGAGAGGGAAGATACTGCTGCAATAGGAAGTAATATGAATGGTGAGTTCTGCATTAACTTTTTGTCTAGTCTTGGTGTTTAAGGCTTGAACCCTTTCTGCTTGTGTATTGGGATGTGAAGTTGACATGCATTGCTTTTACTAACTGTTAACTTTCCGACATCTTAAAACACTTGGCAATCTGAAACAACTATCTGATATGTTTGTTCCTTTCACTTTTTTCAAGCCATGGCTTTTTAAAAGGATTGATATTTTGTTCAGTGCACCTCATTTTAGTTGCCCATACGTCTTTAACAGTACAATCTCAGCAAACAGTAGCTAAGCAGGAGCCAATATCTAATGCTATCCTTTATTGAGCTTGCGAATTAAAATCAGTTCAATTTTTCTCAAGCTACTTTGATCACTTTCTGAACTCCTTTTGTTTCTCTATATCCATGCTGGAGAGTTAATAGATGAATAATTGTCCTTGGTTTTATCTTAATCATGCTTACTAGTTTGGTTAAGTTGCCAACACAATTGGGAGTGTATCTGCGTTTGCTTTCATGCCTGGGATCATGCCTGATAAGTTGACCAGAAATAGTGAAATGTCTGAGGATTTGGAGGATTACAATGTGAAGTTGGTTGAACACAAAAGTCTTTTTGAAATATTAAACATAGCAGCCTGCGTACATAATTGAGTAGAAAGCAATATTTTTTGATTTCAGGGATTTAACTCCAGTACACGCTTTTTTTGGCAATTGTTGGAGGTTTGTTGTGAGAGTACATATATTAAGGATCTCCTTCACCAAACATCAGATGTGAACAAAATAAATTAGGTACCCAACCCACAGTACTTTGTGCCTTGATCTGAGGTGCAATCTTCAGGAAGTATATTGTCTTTGTGGCACAAAGATATTCTTAGTTATTAAGACCTAAAACAAGACATTGTTCCCACTTATTAAAATCACAAGATCAGTTAGGGAATAACATTGGGGTAATAGCAAGTCACCCCAAGTCTAATGCCCAGTTACCTGAATACATGGAATATAATTCTAAAGTTAACTTCATAATTTGTGTAGGACATTATTTCCACTACATTGGTATTAGAATGTGAAACGCACAATTGGTGAGGTGTATTTTTGTATAATCTGGCCAAGATCAGATCAGCCATAATCGTATTGAATGGCAGAGGGGGCAAATGGCCTACTCCTGCTCCTATTTCTTATGTTCTTATGTATGTAAATTCAACAGAATCTTGTAACTTTCATTAAATATTATTCTTTGCATGCTGTTAGTGTCACCTCTATTCAATTTGACAGCATTTTTAGGCCTTTCCTGCAAGATGACTTCCTCAAAGTGCAGTGCTTTAATAAAAAAATACCACTGTGTGTAAATGAACAAAAGAAGATAAAAGATGGCTTACTCGGTGAATGTGCTGTCTTTTCTTGCCTGAATGTGCTGCTGCTCCTGCAAACCATGGTTCTTGCTGTCTTGCTCTGGATCTCTATGGGTTGAGGGAAGTATGTAGAATTTTCTTTTGATGTTAATCCTGTTTTTTAAAAATCAGGTGAGTAACCCTAAAGCTCTAAACATCAGAAAGTGACATTTGAATTAGATAATGAATTATAAGATATATATTTGAATGGAATGTTCTCTTTATTTTGATTTAGCAAAATACTAATTTGGTTTCAACCAATGGGGGAGGGGCAGACATTGTAGCATAGGGTGTGTTATTTTACATCCTAAAGCATCCTCTAACTTAGAATACATGGAGGATAGTGTTCAAAAAAATCTGACTTTTTTTGGCAAGTAGTGTATTAAATGGTTTTTCACTAGAATGGTGAGACTGGTATTTCAAGTCATTGCCTTCGGTGTGATGTAATTTGGATATTTTAGGCTAGAACCATTTCCTCTTTATCTCACCATACTTCTCATTATTGGACCTCGCACCCTGTGGTTTTCTGCTCCTGCAAAGGTGTCTACCCTTCAGGACACTCAAATCATCGAACCCTAGTGCCTACTGCACTTTAGTTCTCTCCAACCCACTCCAGAAAGCAGTTTCAGCAGCAGACCATGCCCACGCTAGGCTTAGATTCTGAATTAACTAACCAGATTTATATACAGTAATTAAACAAGTGAGATGTATACAGAACAGCGCAAGATTTATATAGAATGAAAACAGTAAAGGACCTGATCTTTGAAAATATAGTGTATTCACAACAGTAGATGTAGTCAGCCATGACTATTTTAAAAGTAAAACTGTGATATTAAATGTGCATTTACTGGTCGGTGTTATTTGCAAATAAAATTCTGTAAATAAAAAAACAAAATAGATTTTACAGTATTTCCCCTGGATTCTATAGCAATTGTGATTGTATAAAGTCAAAAGTAAAATCCTATTCAAATATTAAAGCGGGCGGACATAAGAGGTGTGGGGGGGAGGAAAGCCTATTAGCACCACTTTCTGTCCAATTGACTATTTAAAAAGTTCAATAAAGGTAACAAATATTCATCCATGCCTATCTAGAAAGCTAGCAAAAGATGACCAACAACTTCAAATAAGCTGACAAAAAAGCACTGAATATAATTAGATGACTATGAAAACATGTAATTACACTTAAAGTGCAATGGGACATGGGTTTGTAACTTCATTTGTATACAGAAACATAGAAAATAGGTGCAGGAGTAGGCCATTCAGCTCTTCGAGCCTGCACCGCCATTCAATAAGATCATGGCTGATCATTCACCTCAGTACCCCTTTCCTGCTTTCTCTCCATACTCCTTGATCCCCTTAACCGTAAGGGCCATATCTAACTCCCTCTTGAATATATCCAATGAACTGGCATCAACAACTCTCTGCGGCAGGGAATTCCACAGGTTAACAACTCTCTGAGTGAAGAAGTTTCTCCTCATTTCAGTCCTAAACGGCCTGCTCCATATCCTAAGACTGTGTCCCCTGGTTCTGGACTTCCCCAACATTGCTTCACTTTAGATACAAGACAAGAATTGCATGCACAAGCTTTATTTTCTTCAGGGGGGAGGAGGTCAGCAAGCATGCTTTCTGCCCAAAAAGTTTGATTTCTGACAATTATTTGATGCATTTTCCAATGGTTTGGAATGTACAATGAACATTTTTTTCCATTTTAGAAAGGGAATGGCCATTAGCTCAATTTTTTTAAAGCTACTCTATCATTCTGGGAAATAAATTATTTTTCTTTTATATTTTAAAACTTCTTTCTCCCCAGTAGCAATAATGAATGCAAGACAGTTCAAACCTTATCTGAACCCGCAGCACATTTAGAATGCCAATAATGCTTCCAAATACTGCCCCCTACCCATTGGTAGCGTGTTCTCAGAGGGGTCTGAGGTATGAATTTTTACATACCTTTGGAGCTGAGGGTGGATTCACTCTGGAGCATCCACGATGCTGAGAATGACGTGAGTAGCACGTGTAGCGAGTTGGTCTTAGTTCAGGAGAAGGGTCCACAGCCAGCTAGGGAATGGAAGACCAGCAGGAAGAGTAGTGCAAGGAAGATAGTGCAGAGGTCCCCTGTGGTCATCCCACTGCAAAACAGATATACTGCTTTGAGTACTGTTGAGGGGGATGACTCATCAGGGGAGGGCAGCAGCAGCCGCCAAGTTCATGGCACCGTGGCTGGCTCTGTTGCACAGGAGGGCAGGAAAAAGAGTGGGAGAGCGATAGTGATAGGGGATTCAATTGTGAGGGGAATAGATAGGCGTTTCTGCGGCCGCAACCGAGACTCCAGGATGGTATGTTGCCTCCCTGGTGCAAGGGTCAAGGATGTCTCGGAGCGGGTGCAGGACATTCTAAAAAGGGAGGGAGAACAGCCAGTTGTCGTGGTGCACATTGGTACCAACGACATAGGTTTAAAAAAAAAGGGATGAGGTCCTACGAAACAAATTTAAGGAGCTAGGAGCTAAATTAAAAAGTAGGACCTCAAAAGTAGTAATCTCGGGATTGCTACCAGTGCCACATGC
Source organism: Pristiophorus japonicus (assembly GCF_044704955.1). Classification (NCBI taxonomy): domain Eukaryota; kingdom Metazoa; phylum Chordata; class Chondrichthyes; family Pristiophoridae; genus Pristiophorus; species Pristiophorus japonicus. The sequence goes on along the minus strand of NC_091984.1, from coordinate 86,389,462 downwards.
TAGTCAGAGTAGGAATCGCAGGATAGCTCAGATGAATACGTGGCTTGAGCAGTGGTGCAGCAGGGAGGGATTCAAATTCCTGGGGCATTGGAACCGGTTCTGGGGGAGGTGGGACCAGTACAAACCGAACGGTCTGCACCTGGGCAGGACCCGAACCAATGTCCTAGGGGGAGTGTTTGCTAGTGCTGTTGGGGAGGAGTTAAACTAATATGGCAGGGGGATGGGAACCAATGCAGGGAGACAGAGGGAAACAAAAAGGAGACAAAAACAAAAGACAGAAAGGAGATGAGTAAAAGTGGAGGGCAGAGAAACCCAAGGCAAAGAACAAAAAGGGCCACTGTACAGCAAAATTCTAAAAGGACAAAGGGTGTTAAAAAAACAAACCTGAAGGCTTTGTGTCTTAATGCAAGGAGTATCCGTAATAAGGTGGATGAATTAACTGTGCAAATAGATGTTAACAAATATGATGTGATTGGGATTACGGAGACGTGGCTCCAGGATGATCAGGGCTGGGAACTCAACATCCAGGGGTATTCAACATTCTGGAAGGATAGAATAAAAGGAAAAGGAGGTGGGGTAGCATTGCTGGTTAAAGAGCAGATTAATGCAATAGTTAGGAAGGACATTAGCTTGGATGATGTGGAATAGAAACATAGAAACATAGAAAATAGGTGCAGGAGCAGGCCATTCAGCCCTTCTAGCCTGCACCGCCATTCAATGAGTTCATGGCTGAACATGAAACTTCAGTACCCCCTTCCTGCTTTCTCGCCATAACCCTTGATCCCCCGAGTAGTAAGGACTTCATCTAACTCCCTTTTGAATATATTTAGTGAATTGGCCTCAACTACTTTCTGTGGTAGAGAATTCCACAGGTTCACCACTCTCTGGGTGAAGAAGTTTCTCCTCATCTCGGTCCTAAATGGCTTACCCCTTATCCTCAGACTGTGACCCCTGGTTCTGGACTTCCCCAACATTGGGAACATTCTTTCTGCATCTAACCTGTCTAAACCCGTCAGAATTTTAAACGTCTCTATGAGGTCCCCTCTCATTCTTCTGAACTCCAGTGAATACAAGCCCAATTGATCCAATCTTTCTTGATAGGTCAGTCCCGCCATCCCGGGAATCAGTCTGGGTAGAGCTGCAGAACACCAAAGGGCAAAAAACGTTAGTGGGGGTTGTGTACAGACCTCCAAACAGTAGTAGTGATGTTGGGGAGGGCATCAAACAGGAAATTAGGAGTGCATGCAATAAAGATGCAGCAGTTATAATGGGTGACTTTAATATGCACATAGATTGGGCTAACCAAACTGGAAGCAATACGGTGGAGGAGGATTTCCTGGAGTGCATAAGGGATGGTTTTCTAGACCAATATGTTGAGGAACCAACTAGGGGGGAGGCCATCTTAGACTGGGTGTTGTGTAATGAGAGAGGATTAATTAGAAATCTCGTTGTGCGAGGCCCCAGGGGAAGAGTGACCATAATATGGTGGAATTCTGCATTAGGATGGAGAATGAAACAGTTAATTCAGAGACCATGGTCCAGAACTTAAAGAAGGGTAACTTTGAAGATTTGAGGCATGAATTGGCTAGGATAGATTGGCGAATGATACTTAAGGGGTTGACTGTGGATGGGCAATGGAAGACATTTAGAGACCGCATGGATGAACTACAACAATTGTACATTCCTGTCTGGCGTAAAAATAAAAAAGGGAAGGTGGCTCAACCGTGGCTATCAAGAGAAATCAGGGATAGTATTAAAGTGAAGGAAGTGGCATACAAATTGGCTAGAAATAGCAGCGAACCCGGGGACTGGGAGAAATTTAGAACTCAGCAGAGGAGGACAAAGGGTTTGATTAGGGCAGGGAAAATGGAGTACGAGAAGAAGCTTGCAGGGAACATTAAGACGGATTGCAAAAGTTTCTATAGATATGTAAAGAGAAAAAGGTTAGTAAAGACAAACGTAGGTCCCCTGCAGTCAGAATCAGGGGAAGTCATAACGGGGAACAAAGAAATGGCAGACCAATTGAACAAGTACTTTGGTTCGGTATTCACTAAGAAGGACACAAACAACCTTCCGGATATAAAAGGGGTCAGAGGGTCTAGTAAGGAGGAGGAACTGAGGGAAATCCTTATTGGTCGGGAAATTGTGTGGGGGAAATTGATGGGATTGAAGGCCGATAAATCCCCAGGGCCTGATGGACTGCATCCCAGAGTACTTAAGGAGGTGGCCTTGGAAATAGTGGATGCATTGACAGTCATTTTCCAACATTCCATTGACTCTGGATCAGTTCCTATCGAGTGGAGGGTAGCCAATGTAACCCCAATTTTTAAAAAAGGAGGGAGACAGAAAACACGGAATTATAAACCGGTCAGCCTGACCTCAGTAGTGGGTAAAATTATGGAATCAATTATTAAGGATGTCATAGCAGTGCATTTGGAAAGAGGTAATATGATAGAAACATAGAAACATAGAAAATAGGTGCAGGAGTAGGCCATTCGGCCCTTCTAGCCTGCACCGCCATTCAATGAGTTCATGGCTGAACATTCAACTTCAGTACCCCATTCCTGCTTTCTCGCCATACCCCTTGATCCCCCTAGCAGTAAGGACCTCATCTAACTCCTTTTTGAATATATTTAGTGAATTGGCCTCAACAACTTTCTGTGGTAGAGAATTCCACAGGTTCACCACTCTCTGGGTGAAGAAGTTCCTCCGCATCTCGGTCCTAAATGGCTTACCCCTTATCCTTAGACTGTGACCCCTGGTTCTGGACTTCCCCAACATTGGGAACATTCTTCCTGCATCTAACCTGTCTAACCCCGTCAGAATTTTATATGTTTCTATGAGGTCCCCTCTCATTCTTCTGAACTCCAGTGAATACAAGCCCAGTTGATCCAGTCTTTCTTGATAGGTCAGTCCCGCCATCCCGGGAATCAGTCTGGTGAACCTTCGCTGCACTCCCTCAATAGCAAGAATGTCCTTCCTCAGGTTAGGAGACCAAAACTGTACACAATACTCCAGGTGTGGCCTCACCAATGCCCTGTACAACTGTAGCAACACCTCCCTGCCCCTGTACTCAAATCCCCTTGCTATGAAGGCCAACATGCCATTTGCTTTCTTAACCGCCTGCTGCACCTGCATGCCAACCTTCAATGACTGATGTACCATGACACCCAGGTCTCTTTGCACCTCCCCTTTTCCTAATCTGTCACCATTCAGATAATAGTCTGTCTCTCTGTTTTTACCACCAAAGTGGATAACCTCACATTTATCCACATTATACTTTATCTGCCATGCATTTGCCCACTCACCTAACCTATCCAAGTCGCTCTGCAGCCTCACAGCAGGTCCAAGTCAGCATGGATTTGTGAAAGGGAAATCATGCTTGACAAATCTTCTGGAATTTTTTGAGGATGTTTCCAGTAAAGTGGACAAGGGAGAACCAGTTGATGTGGTATATTTGGACTTTCAGAAGGCTTTCGACAAGGTCCCACACAAGAGATTAATGTGCAAAGTTAAAGCACATGGGATTGGGGGTAGTGTGCTGACATGGATTGAGAACTGGTTGTCAGACAGGAAGCAAAGAGTAGGAGTAAATGGGGACTTTTCAGAATGGCAGGCAGTGACTAGTGGGGTACCGCAAGGTTCTGGGCTGGGGCCGCAGCTGTTTACACTGTACATTAATGATTTAGACGAGGGGATTAAATGTAGTATCTCCAAATTTGCGGATGATACTAAGTTGGGTGGCAGTGTGAGCTGCGAGGAGGATGCAATGAGGCTGCAGAGTGACTTGGATAGGTTAGGTGAGTGGGCAAATGCATGGCAGATGAAGTATAATGTGGATAAATGTGAGGTTATCCACTTTGGTGGTAAAAACAGAGAGACAGACTATTACCTGAATGGTGACAGATTAGGAAAAGGGGAGGTGCAACGAGACCTGAGTGTCATGGTACGTCAGTCATTGAAGGTTGGCATGCAGGTACAGCAGGCGGTTAAGAAAGAAAATGGCATGTTGGCCTTCATAGCGAGGAGATTTGAGTACAGGGGCAGGGAGGTGTTGCTACAGTTGTACAGGGCCTTGGTGAGGCCACACCTGGAGTATTGTGTACAGTTTTGGTCTCCTAACTTGAGGAAGGACATTCTTGCTATTGAGGGAGTGCAGCGAAAGTTCACCAGACTGATTCCCGGGATGGTGGGACTGACCTATCAAGAAAGACTGGATCAACTGGGCTTGTATTCACTGGAGTTCAGAAGAATGAGAGGGGACCTCATAGAAACGTTTAAAATTCTGACGGGTTTAGACAGGTTAGATGCAGGAAGAATGTTCCCAATGTTGGGGAAGTCCAGAACCAGGGGTCATAGTCTAAGGATAAGGGGTAAGCCATTTAGGACCGAGATGAGGAGAAACTTCTTCACCCAGAGAGTGGTGAACCTGTGGAATTCTCTACCACAGAAAGTTGTTGAGGCCAATTCACTAAATATGTTCAAAAAGGAGTTAGATGAAGTCCTTACTACTAGGGGGATCAAGGGGTATGGTGAGAAAGAAGGAAGGGGGTACTGAAGTTGCATGTTCAGCCATGAACTAATTGAATGGCGGTGCAGGCTAGAAGGGCCGAATGGCCTACTCCTGCACCTATTTTCTATGTCTATGTTTCTATGAACAAATTGTGCATTTGTTTTCAAAGCTTACATTTTAAGTTTGATTTTTCCTTTTTTTTCATAATTTAAAAACTCAAGACCATTTGGGTTTGCAATTCATCAACTAGATCCAGCTTCGCCAAAGTATTGCTGCAAACTTTTCTTCTTCTCTTCCTCCCCCCAGTAGTGCTGCTAGCTTCTCTCTTCCTTCCCCTCAAGTGCTTTCTCTTTTTCTTCCCTTCCCAATTGCCACTGCTTCCCTTTCCTTCCGGTACTGCTCTGCACTCCTCCTCCTTCACACTTCTGCTACGATTGATGTCACTGATAATTCCTGCTCACAATGTACAGTACCAACAATTGCAGCAGGAATGATTTGACCCACAAATGTGGACTGTTCATGTCTACAATGGACATATAAGTAGGAGGGCTGTGCCATGTCAGGTCTCCTCAATGCTAACAACAACTTTGCATTTATATAGCACCTTTAACGTAGTAAAACACTTCACAGGAACGTTATCAAATAAAATTAGACACCGAGCCATTAGAACAGTTGACCAAAAAACTTGGTCAAGGAGGTAGGTTTTAGGGAGCGTCTTAAAGGAGGATAGAGAGGCAGACTAGGAGGGAATTCTAGAGCTTGAGGCCTAAGCAGCTGAAGGCACGGCTACCAATGGTGGAGCAATTAAAATCTGGAATACGCAAGAGGCCAGAATTGGAGGAGCGTAGAGGATCTCGGAGGGTTGTAGGGCTGGAGGAGCTCACCGAGATAGGGGCAAGGCCCTGTAGGGATTTGAAACAAGGATTAACATTTTAAAACCACGGTGTTGCTGGACTGGGAACCAATGTTGATCAGCAAGCACAAGGGTGATGGGTGAACGGGACTTAGTGCGAGTTAGAGTACTGGCAGCAGCGTTTTGGATGAGTTTCAGTTTATGGAGGATAGGAGATCATTGGTCAGGAAAGCATTGTAATAGTCAAGTCGACAGACATGGATGAGGATTTCAACAGCAGCTGAGCGGAGACATGGGCGATGTTACAGAGATAGAAGAAGTAGGCGGTTTTGGTGAGGGAGTGGATGTGTGGTCGGAAGCTTATCTCGGGATCAACACCAAGGTTGCGAACATTCTGGTTCAGCCTCGTGTTCCTCCTGTCCTTCCTCCAACCGCCAAATATTCATGCTACTAGTTGGGTATGCAGCTTTTCCCTTTTAAATCTTTCATGTTTATTCTGTAAAGAAAAGTTATACATTTGAGTGACATTTAATGTTAAATCAATTTTTTTGTTTTTTTGAAAAATATTTGCAGGTAATAGAATGAAGAGCCAACTGAAATCTTTTTGTTGTATCTGATGCAGGGACAAATGCTAATGGTCCAGCTGAAACATCAGATCAATGGCACGATTATGGTGAAATCAAGGGATTGAACTACAATGGACCCGTCAATAATTCTGCAGTTTCTGGACATGCAAAAATGAGCACAAATGGCTGTGAGAAAGATGATGGTTTGTGTGACGTCAAACTGATAAATGCACAGAATGAAAATGACGAGTCTGAATCAAGTTGTGAAAGACCAGCTAAGAGATTAAAAACAGATAGTGACTCTGGAAATGAGAAGAACAGTGTAGGCATTTCAGAAGTAAGCTTGCACTTGAAATCTGATGACTCTGAGAACTTGGCTGTTCTGACTGACTCATCAAGACACCAAATGCCTGTTGAATTGGATGCTCAACAAAACTAACGAACTTGTAATAACCCAGTTTTGGTCTTGAGGCTTTTTTAAAAAAAAAAACCTGATTAATAATTGGGTTGGTTTGTATAAATTTGGTCATTGACATCAGTGATGTCTTTTTTATAATATCTATATATATATATATAAATATATATATATATACATATGTATGTATGTGTGTGTATATATATATTATATATATATATGTAAAAATTCTTCTGACTATCTGGGCTCAAAATACATTCTGTATTTTTACCAGATTTCTACATAGAATTTGGAAGGAATTTTTGAATAAGTAGAGTTTCCTTGCAGTCCTCTTTCTGTAAAACTTGTACAGTTCTCTGATTTGTATAGTTGCTAAGCTTTATCATGGAGGGGGAGAGAAATAATAAATATACCAAGAATCTAATTATGTCTGACTCATTCCATTTTGGTACAACTTTTTTTAAATTATTAAAATGATGGAATGTTTAAAATATTTAAGAGGTAGTGGTTTTACACTGTCTGGAGCTGTGATGAGGTTTATCAGGGTCACAGTTTTTACAAGTCTGTAATTGATTGATGAAGCTTTTTGTATGCTATTCTATTACTGCAGCAAAAATTTCAGCTTGAATATAAAACTTTGTCCCTCAGTATTGCTGAATCACAGTCCTGATTATATGCTGCATTTTCTTGTTATTTTTTAAGACTTGCCTACAACATGTTGAAGATGCATGTTACAAAATGAAATTGTGCAAAAACTGAGCTGTGATATTTTTCAATAAAAAAAAATGAATCTTAGAACTCTGTTTATCCTTCAAGATTCCTATTGGTTACAAGTTTATTCCGTACTAATATAAAAATTAAAATTCAGCAATTAAACTTTTTTAATTGATAAAACATAAATGAAAAGTCAAGTCTGAATGCAAGATGCACTAAGGTGGCAATAAAAATACTTGCATCTTTTTGACTGGAGGGATGTATACAGTGGAGTTCCCCAAGGTTTAGCACTAGGACAACCGCTGTCTTTGATATACATTAATAGCTTGGACTTGGGGGTACAGGGCACAATTTTGAAATTTGCAGATGACATGAAACTTTGAAATGTAGCAAATAGCAAGGAAGATAGCAATAGACTTCAAGAGGACATAGACAGGCTGGGGGAATGGGCGGACACGTGGCCGATGAAATTCAACATAGCAAAGTATGAGGTGAGGTAGGAAGAATGAGGGGAGACAATATAAGCTAAATGGTACAATTTTTAAAGGGGGTGCAAGAATAGAGAGACCAGGGATGCTGGTGCACAAATCTTTCAAGGTGACATGACAGGTTAATAAATCATATGGAATCCTGGCCTTTATAAATAGAGGCATATAGTACCAAAGCCAGGAAGTTATGCTAAATCTATATATAAAACACTAGTTCAGCCCCAGCGGTGTCCAATTCTGGGCACCACATTTTAGGAAGGACGTGAAGGCTTTCTGGAGGGTACAGAAGAGTTTTAGTAGAATAGTTCCAGGGATGAGGGATTACAGTTAAACGTGGATAGACTGGAGAAGCTGGGGTTGCTCTCATTGGAGCAGAGGAAGCTAAGAGGAGATTTAATAAAGGTTTAAAATCATGATTGGTTTAGATAGAGTAAATAAAAAGAAAAACTGTTTCCAATGGCTGAAGAGTCAAGAGTACAGATTTAAGGTGATTGGCAAAATAACCAGAGGCGACATGAGGAAAAACGTGAGTGGCTAGGATTTGGAATGCACTGCCTGATGGGGTGGTAGTTACAGATTTAATAGTAGCCTTCAAAGGGGAATTGGATAAATACTTGAAGAAAAAAATGGCAGGGATATGGGAAAAGAGCCGGGGAGTGCGACTAACGGGATTGCTCTTCAAAAGAGCTAGTGCAGATTCGATGGGTTGAATGGCTTTCTGTGCTGTTTGCATTCTATGATTCTATGTAGTATTTTCATGAACTCAGGATGTCCAACATGCTTCACAGCCAATTAAGTACTTTTGAAGTGTAGTCACTTGCAGTGAAATGCAGATAAATTTGCAATACCCTTGCAGCAGCCATGGTGCATTCATTTTTCGCTATATCCACTAAGCCAGCATTATTTCAAAGAGCAGGCAGATTGAGTGGATGGCTGTTACGGAACTATGGATACTCAATGGAGCCTTGACTATTAACATTATTGAGGAATCCCCAAACAGTGGCCAACAGATAGTATAATGAGATTCATGCCTCCACCCAAATTCTGCAGCAGATATAACAACATAAGAAATAGGAACAGGAGTAGGCCATACGGCCCCTCGAGCCTGCTCTGCCATTCAATAAGATCATGGCTGATCTGATCATGGACTCAGCTCCACTTCCCTGCCAGCTCCCCATAACCCCTTATTCTTTAAGAAACTCTCTATTTCTGTCTTAAATGTATTCAATGTCCCAGCTTTCACAGCTCTTTGAGGCAGTGAATTCCACAGATTTACAACCCTCAGAAGAAATTTCTCCTCATCTGTGTTTTAAATGGCCGGCCCCTTATTCTAAGATCATGCCTTCTAGTTCTAGTCTCCCCCCATTAGTGGAAACATACTCTCTGCATCCACCCTGTCAAGCCCCCTCATAATCTTATACGTTTCAATAAGATCACCTCTCATTCTTCTGAATTCCAATGAGTAGAGGCCCAACCTACTCAACTTTTCCTCATAAGTCAACCCCCTCATCTCCGGTATCAACCTAGTGAATCTTCTCTGAACTGCCTCCAAAGCAAGTATATCCTTCCGTAAATATGGAAACCAAAACTGTACATAGTATTCCAGGTGTGGCCTCACCAATACCCTGTATAACTGTAGCAAGACTTCCCTGTCTTTATACTCCATCCCCCTTGCAATAAAGGCCAAGATTCCATTGGCCTTCCTGATCACTTGCTGTACCTGCATACTATCCTTTTGTGTTTCATGCACAAGTACCCCCAGGTCCCGCTGTACTGCGGCACTTTGCAATCTTTCTCCATTTAAATAATAACTTGCTCTTTGATTTTTTTTCTGCCAAAGTGCATGACCTCACACTTTCCAACATTATACTCCATCTGACAAATTTTTGCCTACTCACTTAGCCTGTCTATGTCCTTTTGCAGATTTTTTTGTGTCCTCACACATTGCTTTTCCTCCCATCTTTGTATCGTCAGCAAACTTGGCTATGTTACACTCAATCCCTTCTTCCAAGTCATTAATATAGATTGTAAATAGCTGAGGTCCCAACACTGATCCCTAGTGCGGCACCCCACTAGTTACTGATTGGCAACCAGAGAATTAACCATTTATCTCGAGACTCTATTTTCTGTTAGTTAGCCAATTCTCTATCCATGCTAATATATTACCCCCAACCCTGTGAACTTTTATTTTGTGCAGTAACCTTTTATGTGGCACCTTGTCAAATGCCTTCTGGAAGTCCAAATACACCACATCCACTGGTTCCCCTTTATCCACCGGTTCCCCTTTATCCACCCTGTTCATTACATCCTCAAAGAATTCCAGCAAATTTGTCAAACATGACTTCTCCTTCATAAATCCATACTGACTCTGACCGAATTTTGCTTTTCCAAATGTCCTACTGCTTCTTTAATAATGACCTCCAACATTTTCCCAACCACAGATATTAGGATAACTGGTCTATAGTTTCCTGCTTTTTGTCTGCCTCCTTTTTTAAATAGGGGCATTACATTTGCAGTTTTCCAATCTGCTGGGACCTCCCCAGAATCCAGGGAATTTTGGTAAATTACAACCAATGCATTCACAATCCCTGCTGCTACTTCTCTTAAGACGCTAGGATGCAAGCCATCAGGTCCAGGAGATTTATCTGCCTCGAGTCCCATTGTCTTACTGAGTACCACCTCCTTAGTGATTGTGATTGTGTTAAGTTCCTCCCCCACTATAGCCCCTAGACTATCCACTGTTGGAATATTGTTATACTGAAACAGGTTCTGCTGCCCATACAAATCAAACGAGGTTCTGTTCTATAGCCCATAGAAAGTCTTGAAAATGTTTTCCCTTCTGTTGTCTTCTCCATCATTTTGAAATTCAGAGAGGGTAACCTATTCAGGCAGTGGATTAGGAAAGTCAGCCTACTACCTTGGCAGAGGTGGAAGATTGAAAACAATGGGATGAAAATTGGGTGGGCTGCACCGTGAACGACCCGCTCCTCCAAATAACCAGACGGCTCCACCACAAGCGATCCACTCTGCCAAATAACCATCCAGGCAGTTGAGGTGAAAATTAACCCCCATGTCAAATTTTTCCATAGCTGTATATGACTAAATCCAATATTTCATTTCTAATGCTCCTCGCTTTGACATAAAAGCATTTTAAGAGCTGCATAGTTCCAAAGTCTAGTGTGTGTCCAGGTGATCTTGGAATGTCATCACACGGTGTCTACCAGCTCACTCAAAGCCTTTTGCGACTGGTGGACACTGCAGGGCATTGGCTGTCTCATCAAATTGAAATGCAACACTTTATACATTCATTTTTAATTTGATTGGATCATTTGTCTTGTAGTCTTCTTAGGCAGTCCCTCTGAGTTGATGACTTGTTTCCACACTAATACAAGTTCTCAGATGATTGATGAGACCAATGCAGGAACTAGTTTCTGTCACAGGTGGGGCAGACGGTGGTTGAAGGGACGGGTGGGTGGGGTGCTTGGGTTGTCGTGCGCTCTTTCTGCTTGGCTTCCGGCAAAGAGATTCAAGGTGTTCGGCATCTTTCCGGATGTTGCTCCACTTTGAGCGGTCTTGGGCCAGGGATTCCCAGGTGATGGTGGGGATCTTGCATTTTTTCACGGAGGCTTTGAGGGTGTCCTCGAAGCATTTCCTCTGCCCATCTGGGACTCGCTTGCTGTGTCGGAGTTCTGAGTAAAGCGCTTGTTTTGGGAGTCTAGTATCAGGCATGCGGACGATACGGCCCGTCCATTGGAGAAGATCGAGCTTCAATGCTGGGGATGTTGGCCTGAGCGAGAACACTGACATTGGTGCGTCTATCCTGCCAATGGATTTGCAGAATCTTGCAGAGCCAGTGTTGGTGGTACTTCTCCAGCGCCGTGAGGTGCCTGCTGTACATAGTTCATGTCTCTGAAGCATATAGGAGGGCGGGTATCACTACTGTTCTGTAGACCATGAGCTTGGTTTGAGATCCTGATCTTCAAACACACTTTCTCAGAGGACCGAAGGCTGCACTGGCACACTGAAGGCGGTGTTGGACTTCGTCATCAACGTCTGCCCTTGCTGACAGGCTCCTGAGGTATGGGAAATAGTCCACGTTGTCCAAGGCCTCATCATGGATCTTGATAATCGGGAGTGGGGGTGGGGGGGCGGTTAGTAGAGAACCTTTGTCATACAGATGTTTAATATAAGGCCCATACTTCTTGTAGTGTAGTGTAGTGCATTTATCCTAGCTGCATTAGGCATACATCCAAGGCTACCCTATTGACCCAAACACTTGATCAAAAATGGCACTCATTGAAACACAAAACACTGCGGATGCTGGAAATCAGAAATGAAAACAGAAAATGCTGGAAACAGTCAGCAGATCCGGCACCTGCTGAGTATTTCCAGCATTTTCTGTATTTCAAAAATAGCACTGTTTATAAATCCCTTCACTTATATAATCCAGATTCCTTATGTTTTATTAACTATAGTTAATCCCATTGAGACCTTGTTGGTAACAGCTTTGCTCCGGCTTCTTGTCCTAAACGACTTGCACTCAAGTCAAGTAAAATATCCTAAGTTTCAATGAGGTTAATACCTCCCAATTGCTTCCTTGATATTCTGGGCCAACCTCTCCGCTCCCAACTGATTCAAGTGAGTCCTATCCAGCCTGAAAAGCTTATCTTCAGCTGATTGTCCACATAGATGAGCTTCTCCTTTTTGCACAGCTCCTGCAACCATTCATTTAGGCCAATGATTCTCCTGCTCCTCTCCAATGACACGAACAGGTAAAAAGATCACGACTTTACACTTTTGCTTCTAAATTCCTCAATCAAGAGTCGATAGTTTTCCACTAAGAACAGACTGTGCCCAAAATATTGTCAGTTCAACATGCAAGGCAATGACCACTCACCTTTTATTAAGTCATCCATCCTGTTGTGAATGTCCTCAATCCATCACCTGGGTAGCATATGACTGCCCTGGAAACAGCCTTACCTTTACATTATGGAGATTCCAATAATCAGGGAATTTTGTCTTTTCCTGGTTGCCTTTCTTTCCTTTTTGCTGAATCTCAGTTTGTGTGTTTTCATATTGCCTCCATGGCACAATTTGCATGTTCAAGGAGGATTGAAAATTTGTGGCCAGAGTTTCTTCGATCTCCAACAGCACTAGAGTGCATGCTATCAAAGCTTATCCACCTTGTATTGCCATTTAAAAAACTATTCCTTTTCTACAATTATCTCTTAAAATTGTTCCATATCCTCCTTCCGTACACCTACATTCCACCTTCCACATCATTTGTAAAAACCAATGCAAAATATTTATTTATTGGCCCTGAATTTGTGGTCAGCGGCAAAGCAAAGGCGCTCACCGCTGGCCCTGAAGAAAGATGCCCACAGATCTCGTGATCTCTGTGGTGCAAAGTTTGCCTCGTTCAACGTTCAATTTATTCGCGAGCTCGGTCTTGGGGATTCCTCAGGCAATGATGTCAACAAGCTATCTAAGCAGCCAATCATATTTAAGAATTTTCTGACAGGGAACCGGGAAATGAGAAGCTGCTTTTATGTTTTGAAAGTGTTGGGCCGTATATTGCGGTCGGTGGCGTAGCTCCAGAGTACACCACCAACCTACGAAAAGAATACATATTTACCTTGAGCGAAGCCCAGAACAGAGACCTCATCTTCAGTGCAGAGTTCTGCACAGCGTACAACCTACGCTCATCGCAGCCAGTGTTGGAGCAGTGAATGACTGAGCTCAACTTCAGGATTTCCACGTTTAGATGCGCATGCATTAAATCCCGAAGTTGCGGTCAGTTTCAGAGAGGTAATAACAGCGAACGCTGACAATTCGCCATCATTACCCACTGCAAATTCCAGGCCATTATCTCCATCATACCGTCATCCTCCACAACTAGACTCAAGCCTATATCCCTGAGTGATCTTACCTTCTAACTATTCTGCCATTATATGCTTTAAAAAAAAATCCTATTTCCTTTTACATTATCTCATTCATATTGCATTTTAGTCCTTCTAATCATCCTTTTCACCTCCCTAGTACACCTTCTACATTCCTGATGCTTCAACCTTAACTTCATCATATGGCTCCATTTTAAGTTTATTTAGTTTTAATCTCTAGTTATTCACAAAGCTCTTTAATGTATCCCCTTTTTGCCTGATAAGAATATATTTATTTTTTACTTTACCTATCTTCTATTTGAATATTTCTGCTCGGTGGACCTGTTTGCTAACTTTTCTACCTAGTTAATGTGAGACATATATTTTATCTTGATGAACAGTCCAGAGCTCTTGTATTTGACTCTTCATTATCTTTTTCTATTCTTGCATTGAACCTAACTATGCTGTGGTCACTATTTCCAATTGTTCTCTCATCAATTATTTGCTCATTTAATTTCCCAAAACTAAATCAAGCAATGCTTCTTTCATTGTTGGACTGTAAACATACAAATCTAGGAAGAAGTCATAGGTTGTATTCTAAAAGATGTTCCCCATGTTGACCACTTGCATTACCTTTATTACACTCTGGAGCTAATTTAAAAAGCCCAGTATTATTGCCTCGTTTCTTCTTGCATATCTGTTTGAACTGTCTGCAGAGCGCCACCTTTATCTCATTTCCACATTTTGATCACCTGTAATGCAGACTAAAAATTGTACCATTTTCCTTCATAGTTCTTAATTCTATCCACATAGAATAGGTTGTATTCTGTCTTAATAAAGCCTGCAAGGACATCCTTACATTCTGTCACTGTGATAGTAAATGATTCTAACACTACTCACTTTTTCCTCTCCTCACCCTTCAGTCTAGAAATAGATCTCTCTTCTCTGGGTTAATCTAGATCAGATACAGTTCCTAATTATCTTTTGCTTTGTGAGCAACCATCTTCCAGCTAAAACAAAATTAGCACAGACCACAGAAAATTGGTTAAAAAAAACACTAAATGATTCCTAATAGTTTTTCTAAAGCAACACAACCTCAGTAATGTTCTTATAAAATGGTTTAACTCCCTTGTTCATTTTTTTGCTTATTTGCAGGTTTGATAGTGTTCAAAATAAAAACTGATTTTCTCGAAATTTACCTAGGATTTCTTGATTCTACTTTTCGCCCTGATTTGCTCTTATTTGATGCTAAAAGTAAAAACTTAAAAACACTGGAAAAAATGCAAATTGTTAAATCGGCAATGAAAATTGATATTAAAGGTTCTTAAACACAGGACTACATGCATGCTAAACAGCAGAATCAGCATGCTATAGTCAGAGCTAAGCGATCCCACAATCAACGGATCAGATCAAAGTTCTGTAGTCCTGCCACATCCAGTTGTGAATTGTGGTTGACAATTAAACAAATAACAGGAAGAGGAGGCTCCATGAATATCCTCATCCTCAATGATGGTGGAGTACAGCCTGTGAGTGCAAAAGACAAGGCTGAAGCGTTTTCAACCATCTTCAGCCAGAAGTGCCGAGTGGATGATCCATCTCGGCCTCCTCCTAAAGTCCCCACCAGCACAGAAGCCAGTCTTCAGCCAATTCAATTCACTCCACATGATATCAAGCTGAGTGCTCCAGATACATCAAAGGCTATGGGCCCTGACAACATCTCGGCTATTGTGCTGAAGACTTGTGCTCCAGAACTACCCATGCCTCTAGCCAAGCTGTTCCAGTACAGTTACATCTATCTGACAATGTGGAAAATTGCCCAGATATGTCCTGTCCACAAAAAAAAAGACAAATCCAATCTGACCAATTACCACCCCATCAGTCTACTCTCAATCATCAGCAAAGTGATGGAAGGTGTCGTCGACAGTGCTATCAAGCAGCACTTACTCGCCAATAACCTGCTCACTGATGTCCAGTTTGGGTTCCGCCAGGACCACTTGGCTCCAGACCTCATTACAGCCTTAGTCCAAACATGGACAAAACAGTTGAATTCCAGAGGTGAGAGGAGAGAGTGACCTCCCTTGACATCAAGGCAGCAGTTGACCGCATGTGACATCAAGAAGCCATAGTAAGACTGAATTCAATGGGAACCGGAGGGAAACTTTCCACTGGCTGGAGTCATACCTAGCACAAAGGAAGATGGTTCTGGTGATTGGAGGTCGATCATCACAACCCCAGGACATTGCTGCAGGAGTTCCTCAGGGCAATGTCCGAGGCCCAACTATCTTCATCTGCTTCATCAATGAACTTCTCTCCATCATAAGGTCAGAAGTGGGGATGTTTGCTGATGACTGCAGTGTTCAGTGCCATTTACAACTCTTCAGATAATGAAGCAGTCCATGCCCACATGCAGCAAGACCTGGACGACATTCAGACTTGGGCTGATGTGTGGAGCGAATGTTACTTACCACTTAAGTGCCAGGCAATGACTATCTACAACAAGCGAGAGTCTAACCACCTCCCTACGATATTTGACGGCATTACCACCACTGAATCCCCCATCAGCAACATCCTGGGACTCCTCAAAGCCTTTCCATCATCTACAAGGCACGTGAGGACTGTGATGGAATACACTCTACTTGCTTAGATGAGTGCAGCTCCAACAACATTCCAGAAGTTCGACACCATCCAGGACAAAGCAGCCTGCTTGATTGTCACGCCATCCAGCACTTTCAACATTCACTCCTTCCACCACCGGTGCACCGTGGTTGCAGTGTGTACCATCGACAAGATGAACTGTAGCAACTCGCCACGGCTTCTTTGGCAGCACCTCCCAAACCCGTGACATCTACCACCTAGAAATACAAGAGAATCAGGTGCATGGGAACATCACCACCTGCAAGTTCCCCTCCAAGTTACACACTATCCTGACTTGGAAATATATCGCCGTTCCTGCATCGTCACTGGGTCAAAATCCTGGAACTCCCTCCATAACAGCACTGTGGGAGTACCTACACCACAAGGACTGCAGTGGTTCAAGAATGTCGACTCACCACCACCTTCTCAACCTCAATCAGACATGTGCAATAAATGCTGGCCTTGCCATCGATGCCCACATCCTGGAACGGATAAAAAAAAGAGTAAAGAAGTCTTACTACAATTATACAGGGCATTGATGAGGCCACACCTGCAGTACTGTGTACAGTCCTGGTCTCGTTACCCAAGGAAAGACATACTTGCCTTGGAGAGAGTGCAACAAAGGTACACTAGATTGGTTCCTGGAATAAGGGGATTGCCCTATGAGGAGAGATTGGGTAGACCAGGCCTATATTCCCTAGAGTTTAGAAGAATGAGAGGCGATCTCATTGAAACATGTAAAATTCTTAAGGGGCTTGTCAGGGTTACTGCTGAGAAAATGTTTCCCCTGGCTGGGGAATTTAGAACACGGGGGACAGTCTCAGAATAAGGGGTTGGCCATTTAGGACTGAGATGAGAAATTTCTTCACTCAAAGGGTTGTGAATCTTTGGAATTCTCTATCCCAGAGAGCTGTGGATGCTCAGTCGTTGAGTATATTCAAGACAGAGGTTGATACATTTTGGGGAACTAAGAGAATTAAGGTATATGTGGGTAATGCGGGAAGGTGGAGTTGAGGTAGATTATTCATAATCTTGTTGAATGGCAGAGCAGGTTCGAAGGGCCAAATAGCCTACTCCAGCTCATTTCTTATGTTATGAAACTAAATCTTGTAACCTTTATAAAGCAGTCGAAGCCCTGAATGATATTTAAATCTGCTCCTGATAATGGCCTGAAACTTTCTTTATTGGGGCTAGGGTTGCCAACTCTGGTTTGACATATTTCTGGAGATTTGATCATGTGACATTTGATCACATGGCAATCTATCTCGTGACACCACTCGTGATGCTTAATCACATGACATTTGATCATGTGACAGTTGCCCTCTGCAAATTCATGAATCAAACACAAAATAATGGATAACGTTTAAATAAAAACTACTGTGATGTTGCTACAGCAATGAGAAACATCAAGTAAATTCCACTTATTCAACAAAAATATATTTGATAAGAAATTTCTAAGTAAAGTTTTTGAACAATTTTATGACTTTGTAATACACAGCAAATTATAAAAATAATAAAACATAATTCAATACGCTGACTCCCACCACACACTGCTGACACCCAGCTTCAAGGATGTGATGTTCAGTCCTCATAGAGCAGCAGCAAAGCTGCCAGACTCCCAGAACAAAACACAGGTCAACATGATCCCTCTCTTCCCCCTCCCTCCCCAGTTTGTGTTTCTCTCTCCCCCTAATTCCCCAGTTTGTGTTGCTCTCTTTTCTCCCCCCTTCCCTCCCCAGTTTGTGTTGCTCTCCAGTTATATTAGATGGCTTAGGGAAGAGAAGCTCTCGGGTTACTCCCTAATCTTAAGACCTGTCCAAATTTAAAGGAAGTAATGTTCCTGAGACATTCAGATGGTACACCTACCAAGGAGAAGTAATCAAGTTTCAGCTGTGTCAGACCAGAGTAGGTCCCTTCAGTAATAAATGCTCAGACTATACCTTTCAAAAAAATGTCAGCTTCTTACTCCAAAGCAGCTGTAGATACTGTTACTGTCTGTAGTAACTGTCTGAAAAGCTTACATTCTCCCTCTCTCTCTTTTCTTATGGACACGTTTATTTGTAACACCTAAAGCTCTGATTGGGTCCCCTTGATAACAATACCTGATTGCTGATTCGTCCTCTTAGAGGATAAGACACCCAGCAGTTTTTCTGGAATGTATAATTAGAACTTGCCCAACTTATGAAATCATTGACTTTGCAAAGTGTAATTCGAGCCATTCTGACTGCCAACTCAACAGAACGGAGCTCACTTGGAACAGACAGGGCTCACTCTCACAGGTTAAGACCTTCTCTCTTCCCCCACCCCCCCCCCAGCCCGAGTTTCTGACATTCATTCCCCTTCCCTCTTTAAAATTCTGAAAGGTTTTTAGTAGATACAGTGTGTCCACTTGTGGGGGAAGAGCAAAACTAGGCTGTCAATGTAATAGTCACCAAGAAAATAGGGAATTCAGAAACTTATGTACTAGTGGTGAGAATGTGGAACTCGCATCAACAGGGAGTGGTTGAAGCAAATAGTATAGATGCATTTAAGGGGCAGTTAGATAAGCATATGAGGGAGAAGGGAAAGCTGGGAGAAGACTCAAGTGGAGCATAAATGCCAGCATAGGCTAGTTGGGCCAAAAGGCCAGTTTCTGTGCTATATATCCTATATAATGGAATGCTACCCACTAGTAAACCCGTTTCTCTTAAACAATGTTCACATAGATTGGGTAAAGTTGCTTTCTGCTTTTAGTGTGCGGATATATACGTACTCAGTTACAAAACAGTTTAAAACCTCATGGGTCTTAGTGAGCCCCTTTTTTTAATAAAATAATTTACATGCTGTGAACACCTATCCAACTTAATTTAAATTTCCTATTGCAGAATTGCTTAACCAGCGTGGTGTGAAAAAGTTATTATGGGAAGCAACAATCTAGTCTTATGTAGGCAGTAACAGACCAGTCAGGTTGGAGATGGTGACAAAATAAGAGTTGATTGTTTCTTACAGTACAACTCGAGAACCAATGGCATAAGAATAAAATACCTGGATTACAGCACAGTAATCTTACAATATTTCAAACATCCTTCCATGGCTTATCATCTGAATCAATGGTATTTGCAATTCTTAATAAACGTGGAGCTGCTTAGTTCGGTTTTATTCCCATTTTTGGTTTCCATTCTATAGCAAGAATATGCTAATCAGAATGTGCCTTCAAGATGCTGTAGGAGGAATTTACTTCTTCTCAGGATCTGAATGACACTGGCAAGGCCACATTCATTGCCCATACCAAGGTGGTGGTGGAAGACCATCATAAATGGCCCTTCTGCCAGTTCACCATCCTGTCCACACATCATACTTCAGCAAGAATAGGTTTTATACACGTGAATAAATCAGTTATTTAAAATACAATCAATGGTCACTAAAAGCAACATTTTTTCCAACACAGGGCTTTCAGTTGGCAGATCAGCTGTAAATGCCACCTTCTCCTAAATTGCCCCTTCAAAAAAATTTATGCACCAATATATCCCAATATTTACCCCAAAAGGCAGGAATTCAGACAGGGTGCACCTACACAGTCATTAAAAGCCCCCTCCCCCCAGAACTTCATCCACTTTGTCCATGTGGTCTTCATATCCAAGCCTACACCATGAGCGTCAACAGATATTCAAACAGTGATCAAAGGCAGATACACTGCATGATTTTTCCTACCATAACCCAGGGCACAATGGGCAATTTTAACCCCTCTCCCCACCTACCACCTGAGGCCAATTAACTCAACACAGACCATAGTCAACACGTGAGATCAGCTGAATTGTGCACTGGCATGCACAAGCACCAAATGAATCAGCAATGCATAAACCTAATAGTTTTTAGACAATCATGACAATATTCAGACTTGCTGTAAGAAATTTATTTTGGTAGATATATATAAAATTTTTAAAAAGATCCATCAACTGGTTATTCCTCGTGAAGATTGCACAAATTATTTTTCAAAATGCTGCACTTTCACGTAACATTGCCGTTAACTTTCAATCACTTCAATCTCATTAGATATTACAAAGTTATGTTACCGTACAATTTTGCATATTAGAAGGAAAGAATGACATTCTGAAACATTTTATAAAGTATACCTTATTGAAATGCGAGCATTACAAAATACTCTGACCTAAAACAATCAAAATATTACTTGTATCGTTATACCTTTATTTTATATTTTATGCTGTACATTGAAGGTAATTTCCCTTCAAAAAAAGTTCTTATTACGGTAGTGCAATGTCCTTTAAAAAACTTGTACACCTTGTGTAAACTAATGGGGTAGGTTGGTTTTTTGACATCAATTAATTATTGAAGAATTCTGAAACAGCAATACCTAGAGTGCTCCAGGAATGTCATGATTACATTACTTGGCTTAAACCTTGAAAGTACAGTGAATGAAGCCTCTCATTAAAAATCTGGACACTGAAAAATGAATTTTTATAATGGACTGCATGAATAGCATGAAATTTAAAAAACACATGTGTGGATAAAGAAGTGAATACTAAAAGTAAACAATTATCGTCTATAAAATTAGGATAAAATTATCATTTGGATGAGTATTGCTGGGTGCTTGGATAATTTGAGCCTTCAGTCAGTCTGAATAAAGAAGTTATATTGCACACTTTGTATTTGCATTTCTTTACAACTGGTGGCAGCACTTTATCAGTAGTACATGTTGCAAATATATTAAAAACTGCATCAAGGAAAATAAACTGAAGCAATTCCCTCCAACATTTTCTAGTTCCAAGGAATCCACAACAAAATTAAAATGAAAACTTCCAGATATACCAAGTTTGATGATTTACCCGAAACCTCTCATTATCCTAAGATTTGTTCATTTCCACGAATGCCCATTTGGTAATCTTGCCACCTTTAATTTTCATTTTTCAAACCCATTTTGTGACCTTGTGTTTAAAACATCAAATACTACAATGGGGAAAATGGAAGGCTTTATATTATACAAAAGTGAAATGAAGTGGGCCAAAAAGACATTCTTTATCCAGGCCTATCCTTGCACTGCCTTTAGTACACATTTCGCTGTTGACAGCAAGAGCAATGGTGCTTGTTCTAAATATAAAGACTCACCATGGACATAAATAATATGGTTACTGTTTTTAACTGCAGTCCAAGAGTTCACATAGTATAAGTGACAACTATGAAATCATTTCTCTGGGTGAACCAGAAGTTTAAATTGCAGAATTGAACTGAACTGAAAGAGTCAGTTTTATTGAAGTATAAACATTTCAATTTTAGGAACACACTGCAATCCCCGCACACATGTATCAATGTGCATTATTCTCCATTATAAAAAGCCACAATTTATGACCACCACTGGATTGAGATAAAGGTCTTAAAAGAGTAAAATAATTATATTCAGTCACTGCTCAAAGTCAGATTTAAAATCAATTGCTACATTATGATGCATTTTGTCATTTAAGAGATAGACACATTCCCTTTCCCCAAGGGCAGCAGCTTTTTTGCCCAAATCTTCACACTTGAGAACATAAAATGGAACCCATCCCACAAAATATATATATGGAAAAAGATCTATTGCCACCACAAGTTTTCAGATTAACCTTTTGAGGATTACAATAACAATTTTTCAATGTAAAATTTATAAAATAATGTGTTTTAAATTGTGAGGTTCAGACTTTCTGTAGTCCATCCATATTTATAATGTTCTGTGTGGAGGCTATAGGATGCAGAATAATAGTCAAGTACTCAAAAGACTAAAACATTTAGTATAATCAATGCCATAAAAAGCTGTATTTGTTACAAAATATATTTGACAATCAAATTTTGATCACACAATGTGTAAAATGGACCATTAAACAGCAGAAAAGGTAGGATATTCGCTTAATATACATTAACAGGAAATAGCAAAAAACACTATTTAGACGCTTCTTTTTGTCCAATTTTGGTACAACTTGCATTAAGAAAATCTACATTTTACAAAATCAAATCCAAACTGCATCTAGATTCTGAAGGGTTAAACACAAATATTCATTTAAAAATGTTCATCATTCAGCATAAATTCAGTATCTAGGCACTTCAGTGTTTACACATATTGAACTATACAACATGTTTGCAGGTCACTAACAACAGCATTTGAAGTTTTTCAGTACTAAAAGCAGCAATTTTGAAACCAGCCACTAAACAAATAGCATCTTGGCGCAATACAGCAAAGTTATACACGGAGCTTTATTGCATTGTAATATAAACACACTCAGTGCTGCACAAAAGCAAAATGCTACTACATTGTAACTGGAGTCATCAAAAAAGTCTGGGCAGTGCAGATTCTTATGTCCATAGGACCTATTTAACCTGTAAATGTGCTCAATTATCAATTTAATTCACTTAATTGTATTCACAAAAAGTCATGATTGGCAAATGTAATTTGATGAACCATTCTGCTCTTCTGCCAGAACATGTATTTCAGAAAATTGAAATTTTAGAGACTTTATCTCATTAAAGCATTGCACGTACACATTAAGGATATTACAGTCTATCAGTGTCCTCAATTTCAAACACATGAAGGTTTCCTTTCTGCGAGCATTACATTACACACACACACTATATAAAAAGAAAGTAATGATGTCATCACAATCACAACACATTGTAGATCTTTGAGCAAGCTGTTGGGAATACAGAACAATTAACAATCATTGCACATTCTGGTACATCTAGATTCAGACCAAGGAGTTTTAAATTTGAAGCATTAATTTAATATACCAAACATTTCCTGAAAAGTTAGAGACTGGAAAGGATCAAGATACTGAATGATTTTCAGCTGCTCGCCCAGCATTTTTAATTTGAACAAGGGTTTTGTAATCTTCAAATGATTTAACAAGATTTTTCAGACAGTTTTACAAACACATTTAAAAATGGCTTTGTTTAATGCTCCAAGTTAAAAATGTTACAGTTGAAAAACTGTATGAATAATTCAAATTTATACACTGACAAAGTTTTAACATTGAACTCAATCAGGCAACTTTCATTAAGTTGGGTGCATTAACTTTAACAATGTCAGAATTAACTGAATTTCAGAAATAATTTTATAAAAAGGCAGTTCAATATTCCATTGCGACTCTCCATTTAACAATCCTCATGAAAAGAATCCATCTATAACTTCATGATTAGTGGGATACCTGTACAGGTAGCTTTGAGCTCTTTGCATAGTTAAAGATCTTTCTAGGCATTTTGTTGTACACAAAATGTACAAATGATGTGCCAAAATGGCAGATTTTCATTGTTACTATATTCTTGCTTTCCAAACTCATTTTCTACAATTAAAAATCTAGAAAATATAGAATAAGTGGACTTCCTACACAATGCCATAATTTCATAAAAACTCTCAACAAGTGTCTTAAATACTGGACTTCTGTAACAGACCATCAAGATTCAATTTACCTACAGTAACAGTACAACTCCATTCTGCTGAAGAGGTCCAAAGCAGACAAAAATTTGATAGTGCCAGTGCACAAGACAGCTGACCTGCCATCCATCGCTCCACAAGACATCCCCAGTATTTCAATTCATGTGCATGAATTTTAATCAGAAGTATGTTGAAATTGATGGTACTCTGACTTTCTCTGCTCACCAGCAATGAAGGCAGTTACCAGATGGCACAGTAATCAAATAGTCTTACAATTGGCACATGTTACACTCATAGCACTTAAATTCAATCTAATTTTAAGCAGAACATGTACCCCAACTCTAAGATCACCTGGTTACTGTCCCAGTTCCTATACTGTTAAAGGGGTGGGAAGAGGCAAAACACAGACACTTTGGAGCATTGGGACTGAAGCAAAGAGCAACCATAGGGGATTGGCAGTGCCTTCAGCTAATCTGAGGCTTCAGTAAAAGAGGGCCCTTTTGTTTTTGGTCCTTCAAAAATCAATGTACCAAAGTTACACCAACATTGAAAAATCACCTACCATTTCTTTGATATGTGGTTATGGATTTATAACTCCATATCTTTTTTAAAGAAATTAAAATGAATAAAGCACTAAAAATACAAGTTGATCCATTAAAACTCTCTGAAGTTCCTTCCAGTTCATACAGCGATTTTTCCCTTAATGTCCGCACTGCTGCTTGTTCCTGATGGCTTGATCGACTGCTCCTCTGTGAACGTAATGTAGGAATACACCAAACTTCCAGCAATGCTGTCAAAACAAAATGCATTAAAAATCATGTCAGCCCAGTTTACTCTTTATGGACTCAAAGGAACAAAGCCAAGTTGAACACAAACAAGTGCCAATATCCAAGAGCGAGATAGACATTACAAAGAGGAATGGTAGAAACTGAGGGAGAGAATCACAGACCTCCAAAGGAACACCAATTTTAAACTGCACGTAAAGAGTTACATTTGCAGTTGCTCTTTTGGCATTAGCCCAGTTTCTTTGCACCAAGTCCTCCTGCGACTTATACTTCAAATCCATTTCTCATGACCCTAACCTCAAAAGCTGAATCAGGCAAAAGTATAAGTATGGAGATTATCAATCTAGGATGAAGATAATCAAGCCGACAGGTGCTTGACTTCTGTTCACCCAGGTTTTATAACAACCTCTAATGTCTTCTTAACTATTTTTGGCAAGCTGAAACTGGTATCTAGTAGTGATTGATAGCCAATACACTCTACTTACTCTCTGTCATTAGTCTGCTAGCATCTCTTCATCGGAGTCAAAAGGTTGTGCATTCAAGTCTCACTCCAAGACTCAAGCACATAATTTTGGCTGAATCTTCAGTACAATATTCATGGAGATGTTAAACCAAGAGTTCCTGGCCAAATTCCTTCATCAATCACCATCAGCTAAAATAGATTAACTTATAATTAATCTCATTGCATTTGCGATACCTTATTGGGTACAAAATGGCTGCCATATTCACCCATGTAGTAACAGTGACTGCACATCAAAAATAGAGCAATTTACTATACGAAGTACTTGGGGATGTCCCAAAAGATGAGGCAAAGCTGTAAATAAATATCAGTTCTTTCTTACAACGCAGTCACAGATTTAGATATCAGAACTATAAAACAGCATGATAGAGAAAAATCCTCATGCAAAACAGAGTTCATATTTTCCATTTTCAACGTGATAAGAAAGCTCACTCACCTGATATTTAATCCGATGAAGTTGGTCCATGTGAATATATAATCTCCACCAAGAAACATTCCAATATAAGTCACCAAAATATTCTGAGGAGAGATAAAAAAATGTTAACTAAAAAAAAAGAAACGTGAGATCCTATAGGCTGCATGTTAACTTTTGTGGAAAATGGAGCAAGGGAGGTGGTTGACTAGCCATAAATGAGGTGAGGTAGTATGGATTATATTTAAGTGTCCAATGTTCGATTTAAATTGATGCAGTCAGAGGAAGATTTATAATATAAAGTCTGGATTTCAAAAGACACTGTACTGCTAGGCTCCACATCACACTCTGTTTGGACAAGTGGAATCCAATTGCTGGTTATATTTTTAATGCAAGTAAACAGCCATAAGGAGAGTTAGTTTTTTTTTGCTAGATTTAAAATCGACGAAGTGATATTACAAAATGACGAACTGTTCACAATTCTAACCAATTTCCTCACTTTCTACTTTCAAAAAGACTATTACATAAACCATTGTGTAATGTTAAAACCAATGTTTCCAATTTTCTTACATACGAAAGATGCAATGAGAATTTTCCTCGCACCCTGTATGAAAAGGTTCAGAATCAAAACAAAGTACACATTGTGTATCCAAAGTAAAAACTTGTGGAAAAAAATGTTACTATTAAAATAAATTAAACAAGGCAAACTGTTCTTGGCTTTGAATAAACATCTATATTTAAGGTGTAGCTAGAAAAGGCACGCACGGCTTTATTTGTGCACAGTGGAGTGTACTTTTACAGGAAGTTACACATAGCTTAAGTCTTCCCATTACTGCAATGTTACAGAAGCAATTCAATATTTTGAAACTTTAGCTATTAAGTGAAGATTCACTACATAATTTAGTGAAGAGCAGAGGATGGAACCTGGAAGTCTTCCTGGTCTGTACATTACAGTGTTATATTGGACAGAGCAATTCCCTACTGACCCACCAGCCAACTGCATATATTTTGCATATGCCTGCAGAGGTCCGAATTATTCTATTTTTTTTCGTTTTTCAAGCCGTTCTCTCTCTACACTTGGAATCAGGAATATATCAAATTCCCTCTTAAATGCTACGGTGAAATCAGAATTTACAAGCAGAACCCACATCAATGGCTCCCAAGTGTGAAGATACTGTTCAAGTTTGATGTTTTAAATAAAAATCCCATTTTCATACTTTTCGGTACTCCTTCGCACAATAAACACTTCAGCTTCCTGTCATTTGAAAAATCTGAATCCCGTTCGCTCTCCTTCTCCCTGCACTCCCAACACCCCGTCCATTTTTTGTTTTGTTTGTTCCCAGGAAGTGTGCATCGATGGGGACCTTGGGAAAAGACTGAATAGGATCACCCACTTTTAGCTAAAGACATGGAAACACATCAGACTTTGCAATCATATGTGAGGATCTACCATGGTTCAGGATGAGCATGATCATGGAGCCATCTCCTCCTCCTCCAGTTAGCTGCCTTGTCGTCCACTACCAGCCTCAACTGGATGTGGTAGGGCTACAGAACACTGCTCTAATCATTGGTTGTCAGTCCATGTACCTGTCTATAACCTGCTTTTTTGGTATTCACTATGTTCATAACTCAATCCAATTTATGCCCGATGCTGTTCTCGGCACCAACACCCCCCCCTCCCCCAATATTTTGCACTGAATTAGGGTTGGTCTCCGGGCTTAATGGTGATCAAGTGAAAGATGTGTCTGTGAGGTTAGATATATAATTCAGTGCTTCATCGATGCAGTTTTAAGCTGCTAAATCTTTCTTAGTCGGTCTCACTTAGCACAGTGGAGGATATCCTCACTGGAGACAAGAAAATGGCCTAGAAATTTACTATCAGTAAAAACCTGAAGTGAACAGCTGCCAAAAATGATAGTGCTGGCAGGACCAATAAATTGGCACTGGTGGCTAATTATCATTAGCCCAGCACTAAACTTAATGTGGCTTGCACAGAGTGGTCTTAAACAGAGTGCTTCTAAACAGAGCGTTAACGTTGGGAATTTGGAAGAGTGGGAATTGTAAGCAGGGACCGGGGATTTGGGGGGAGAAAAGAGAGGAAGTGTAACTTTTTGTCCCCAATAAAAAGTAGTGCTTTGTGTTACAGGTAAATATTTAACTTAATCTACCTATAATTTAAACTAGATCTAGTAATTAGTTAAAAACTAAACTATAATTAAATACATATAAACTTTAATTAATGAAATAACTGAAACAAGATTATTTGGAGATGGCAGTGCAGGTGGTGTACTGCAACTGCAGCATGTTGGAGTTTGTGCAGACCATCGTGATCCCGACGACCACATCAGCATCTCGAGGACTTTCAGCTCAGAGTTGTTGAGCTGGAGTCTGAGGTGCAGACATTGCGGGACATCGGGGGGGTGGTGGTGGTGGAGGGGACAGAGTTATCTGGATATTTTGATCTCGGAGGCAGTCACCTCCTTAGGTTAGGTAGTGGTACAGGTTTGGTTAGTGGTCAGGTACAGGAGATTGTGACTACAGCTTAGGCAGGGAGAAGCTTCGGCTTTGCCCTTATCCAACAAGTATGAGGATTTGCTGCCTGTGTGGATGAGGGCAAAGTCTGCAGGGTGGATGAGCAAACTGACCACAACACCGTAGTACAGGAGGCCATTCAAGTCAGGGGAGTTAAAAGGAATGTTAGGAGGTAGGGGACAGTATAGTCAGGGGGATCGAAGTTCCCCCGGGAGTTCCGAAGGCTGCGTTGTCTGCCTGGAACCAGGGTTAAGGATATCTCCTTGCGACTGAAGAAGAATTTGGAGGAGGGGGGAGAGAATCCAGTTGTCGTGGTCCACGAAGAAACCAATTACATAGGTAGAACTAGGAATGAGGTTCTGCTGAGAGAGTTTGAGGAGCTAAGGCCCAAATTAAAATGCAGAACCTCAATGGTACTCATCTCTGGATTGTTACCCGAGCCATGCACAAATTTGCATAGGGACAAGTAGATCAAAGAGTTAAATGCGTGGCTCAGAGAGTGATGTGGGAGGAAGGGGTTTTGATTTATGGGGCACTGGCACCAGCACTGAGGAAAGATCCTTTGGGGCGGGCTCCACCTAAACCAAGCTGGGACCAGTATCCTGGTAAATCGAATAACTAGGGCTTTAAACTTAATGGAGGCTTTAAACGTCAAAAAAAAAGGGGGGGGGGGTTCGGGGATTCAGATGAGGGGAAATTTAGGAATCTAAAGAGAAAAGTCAAGGCAATGGAGCAGTGTAACGATTTGGGTAAAGATAAGCAGAGTGTGACAGAAAGGGACAGAAAATTTAACAATAATAGTGCATCAGCGAATAGGGTGAGAGCAGAGAATAATGGTTAAAAAGTTAAAATTAAAGGCTCTTATCTGAATGCACGAAGCATTCATAATATACAAATTAGTGGCACAAAGAGAGATAAATGGCTTTAATCTAATAGCCATTGCAGAGACGTTGATACAAGGTGACCAAGGTTGAGAACTAAATATTCCAGGGTACTTGACATTTCAAGAGAGGCAGAATGGAATGGAAAGGGGGGGTGGGCAGCCCTGATAATAAAGGATGACATAATGACAGTAGTGAGAAAGGATCTCGGCTCGGAAGATCAGGAAATAGAATCCGTCTGGGTGGAGATAAGAAATAACGAGGGAGAGAAAACACTGGTGAGAGTAGTTTATAGGTATAGTAGAGACTTAAGTAAAGCCAATTACATAGGTATGAGGGGCGAGTTGGCTAAGGTAGATTGGGAAATTAGATTTAAAAGTATGACGATACATAAGCTGTGGCAAGCATTTAAAGAAATATTCCAAAATTCTCAACAAATATACATTCCATTGAGAAATAAAAACTCTGGGGGAAAAGTGATCCATTCGTGGCTAACTAAAGAAGTTAAGGATAGTATTACATTAAAATAGGCTTATAGGGCCCAAGTTTCCACACGATAAAAAACGGGCGCCCCTCCCCTCCGAGCTGGGCGCCCGTTTTTCGCGCCACAAAGTGCGCCTAAAAAAACCCTCCGTATTCTCCACCTCCCTGCAGGTCCTCTGGCCCTCGGCGCGGCGCAGCAGGAGCTGTAGGGGGGCGGAGCCAGATCCCTGCGCTGAAAACAGTGCCGGGAGCTCTGCACATGCGCGCTACAGTTGGCACGCAAGTGCAGTAGCTCCAGGCTCCCGAAACTGTGTGGGAGGGGCCCAAAGCACGCAGCCCCTAGCCCTGGCCGAATGGCCTCACTGGGGCTGTGTGAATAAGGCTCCTCCCACGGCCAGCTCCTGCTTCCTGCCGACTCCCGCTTCCCCCCCCCCCCCCCCCGCCCAGACCCGTCTGCCGCTGCCGCTCCTGCTCCTTCCCCCCCCCCGGACCTGACCCGACCCGTCAGCCACTCCCCTCCCCCCCCCCCCCCCCCCACCGGACCCGACTCGTCTGCGTCTGCCGCTCCCACCCGACTCGACCCGCTCTACTCCCGCCCCCGCACTGGATCCGACCTGACCTCCCTCCCTCCCTGAACCGAACCTCTCTCCCCAACCCGACCCAACGCCACCTACCTCTGGTGCTGGGGATGGGCCCTGCCCGTTCAGCCTTCGGTCCAGACGGCAAACCGCTTCCTAAAGGCCTGCCTGAAGAACTTTCACACAGGTAGGAAGATGGTTTATTTAATCTTTTCTTTGCTTATAAATTTTTATTCAGGTTGGATTTATTTGTATAATATTTGTATAAGTATAACTAAGGATTTATTGTAGAATTTAATTACTTTCCTTCCCCCCCTCCCCCTAATTTGTAACCTGCGCCTGATTTTTTAATGTGTAGAACAGGTTTTTTCAGTTCTACAAAAATCTTCACTTGCTCCATTCTAAGTTAGTTTGGAGTACGTTTTCACTGTGGAAACTTTGAAATCAGGCGTCAGTGGCCGGACACGCCCCCTTTTGAAGAAAAAATTCTGTTCCAAAGTGGAACTGTTCTAACTGACTAGAACTGCAGAAAAAAAAAAGGTGGAGAATTGCGATTTCTAAGATAGTCCGTTCTCCACCAGTTGCTCCTAAAAATCAGGCGCAAATCATGTGGAAACTTGGGCCCATAGTGTTGCGAAGAATAGTAGTAAGCCTGAGGATTGGGAGAGCTTTAGAAACCAACAAAGGATGACCAAAAAGTTTATAAAAATGGAGAAAATAGGAGTAAACTAGCAAGAAATATAAAAACAGATTGTAAGAGCTTCTGCAAGTATGTAAAAAGAAAGATAAGCAAAAATAAGTGTTGGTCCCTTAGAGGCTGAAACAGGAGAAATTATAATGGAAATAAGGAAAGGGCAGAGACTTTAAACATATATTTTACATCTGTCTTCACAGTAGGAGATATAAAAATCATACCAAAAACAGTGAGGAACCAAGGGGCTAATAAAACAGTGAGGAACTTAAAGTAATTAATATCAGTAAAGAAAAGGTATCTGAACAACTAATGGGACTAAAAGCCGACAAATCCCCTGGACCTGACTGCCTGCATCCTAGAATTCTAAAAAAGGTGGCTGCAAAGACAGAGTAAGCATTAGTTGTGATCTTCCAAAATTCCCTAGATTCTACAACGGTCCCAGCGGATTGGAAGGTGGGAAATGTAAAACCGCTGTTCAAGAAAGGAGGGAAGAGGGAAAACAGGACATTACAGGTCAGTTAGCTGGACATCAGTCGTCAGGAAAGTGCTGGATTTCATTATTAAGGAAATGGTAACAGGACACTTAGAAAATATTGATTAGGCAGAGTCAACATGGTTTTATGAAGGGGAAATAGTGTTTAGCAAATTTATTAAGAGATTTTTGAGGCTGTAACTAGCAGGGTAGATAAAGGGAAACCAGTGGATGTTAGTATATTTGGATTTTCAAAAGGCATTCATTAAGTTGCTACATAAAAGGTTGCTATGCAAGATAAGGGCTCATGGGGTTGGGGTTAATAGCATGGATAGATTGGTTAATGGACAGAAAATAGAGAACAAGAATAAATGGGTCATTTTCTGATTGGCAGGCTGTAACTAGTGGGGCACAAGGATCAGTGCTTGAGCCTCATCTGTTTACAATTTATGTTAATGACTTAAGATGAAGGCACCGAGTGCAATGTATCCAAGTTTGCTGACGATACAAAGCTTGGTGAGAAAGTAAGCTGTGAGGAGGACACAAAGAGCCTGCAAAGGGATATAGACAGGTTAAGTGATTGGGCAATAAGGTGGCAGATGGAGTATGTGGGGAAATGCAAGGTTATTCAGTTTGGTAGGAAGAATAGAAAAACAGACTATGTTTTTAAAATGGTGAGAAACTATTAAATATTGATGTTCAGAAAGATTTGGGCGTCCTCGTACAGGAAACAAAGTTAGCAGACAGGTACAGCAAGCAATTTGGAAGGCAAATAGCATGTTGCCCCTTATTGCAAGGGAGTTGGAGTGCAAGAGTAAGGAAGTCTTACAACAATTGTACAGGGATTTGGTAAGGCCACATCTAGAATACGGTGTACCAGTTTTGACCTTATCTAAGGAAGGATATATTTGTCTTAGAGGCGGTGCAATGAAGATTCACTGGATTGATTCTTGGGATGAGAGGGTTGTCCTATGAGGACTCTCTGTGGAGTTTAGATGATCCCATTGAAGCATTCAAGACTCTAAGGGGGATTGATAAGATAGATGTTGAGAGGTTGTTTCCTCCTGGCTGGAGAGTATAGAACTAGGGGGAATAGTCTCAGGTTAAGGGGTCGGCCATTTAAGACTGAGATGAGGAGGAATTTCTTTACTCAGTGGGTTGTGAATCTTTGGAATTCTCTACACCATATGAGCCATTGAGTACAGAGTATATTCAAGCAAGAGATGGATAAGATTTGGGGGAAATCAAGGGAATTGGCGATCGGGCGCAAAGTGGAGTTGAGGTCGAAGGTCAGCCATGAATGGCGGAGCATGCTCGAGGGGCCGTATGGCTTACTCCTGCTCCTAGTTCTTATGTTTTTTTTGTAACGCCGTTCTGGTGGCATCAAATTCCTCCATGGCCTGATCCCTCCCTATCTCTAATCTTCTCCAGCCCCACAAAGCACCCCCCTCCCCCCCACGATATCTGAGTTCCTTTAATCCTGCCCTCTTGAGCATCCCCGATTATAGTCGCTTAACCATTAGCGGTCATGACTTCTGTTGCCAAGGCCCTAAGCTCTAGAATTCCCTGCCTAAACCTCTCCAATCTCTATCCTCCTTTAAGGCACTCTTTGACCAAGTTTTTGGTCACCTGCCCTAATTTCTTCTTATGTGGCTCGATGTCAAACCTTTTGTCTTATAATACTCCTGTGAAGCATCTTGGGACTTTTTACTACATTAAAGGCTCTATATAAATACAAGTTGTTGTTGTTAGTCCTGTGGCAGTGGTGTCATTGCAGCAAGAACAGCCTTAGCTTAAAGCAAGGCTGTCATTTTAGAAAGTAGTTCGGTCCCTTTCCAGTGAATTCAATTGCACAACAATGCCACGATGGAATGTGAACTAATGGTTGCTAGTTCAGTACAATAACTACTAGCCTACCATATCTTTCATTATACTTATTGATTGATTTCTAGATATTAACATTATAAGATGACAAATTTCAGGTAGCTCAAGTATAAATGGGAGAATTTGCTCTGCACTATCTCTGCATTTTCTACAATGTGCAGAAAATAAAAGTTTAGGTACCTAATAGCTTAGAGGATGTGTCCAGAGTCTTCCAGACCTGTAAAATCCCATGTCTGTTCTGGATTAGTTAGTGAATTAGTGCCAAATAGCAACACAATTTGTCTTAATGTCCCTATGCTAATGGGTGAAATTGAATTCATCAGAAAAATAACCATGAAAGGAAAGGGAGATCCTGATTGTTATCCAGTAATCTTTTGCAAGAAGCACATGTGGATGTGATGGACCCAAAGTCAAACAAGACTTATTGCTCCAGCTCACATCAGACCATGGAACCAGGGGGCACTACCGCTGTCAGATATTGCAACTTTTTTCCATATGGAGCCATAAAAAGGGGCACATCCCCTCCCCCACATTCCCCATCATGGTGTGTTTAGCAAACACAGTGTTAGATAAAATTTGTGATTCCACAATAAAAAGGTGTGCCACACAAGGCTTGATGGTTGTATTGGGGCAGGGGGGAAAGAGATAATATGCCCAAGTTTCCAATGGTGATCACTATCAAATGACCTCTAGTGCCAATTGAGCATGTAGATAGGATTAGACTAAGTTGTGGACCCCTTACCCGCGCCATGGTCAAGTAACCAAAAACATTCGCTTCTAGGCTTATACATGATGACTGACCACTTGCTACTGGAGGATAGCCAACAGCTATGGAACCATACCTAGCACAAGACACCACCTTCAGAAGGGTGATTGAAACGGCATGCCAAACACCTTTAAAATTATCCTTTAAAAAAGGATTGTCCCATCTTACCTTAATACAGCCAACAATTGTTGTAGTAAGAGCAGAATTATACTGAGTGCACAGAACTGTAGAGTACATGAGAATAAACCTATTAAAAAGAAAGTGAAATGGTCAATTAAAAGCTCATCTTTAGAAAATGTTCCAAATAGCACTCAAAAAAAAAGTTTTACAAATTCAACACATTTAGATAAAAATGATTTGCTCCCAACTGAAAAGCAATTTTTTAATTCAGGGCGAACAGCCCTACCAGGCATGGACCACATTTTCATTAGAAACCACATTTCTCACCAAGATTAGGTACTGCGTATACTCCTTCATTTTCAAAACTGAAATTAGAATCCCTCAAATTTTGTGCACCACTTTTTATGGTAAACCCACTTAAACTTGTAACTTAAGAATACAGGGGCCAAGTTTCGGCCTGAGTTGCTCCTGTTTTTTTGGAGGTTTAGAATGCAGTATCTTAGAAATTTGATTTCCCTGCATTTAGTTTGCTCCAGTTCTAGTCAGTTAGAACAGTTTCACTTTGGAACAGAATTTTTTTTTCCAAAAGGGGGCATGTCCGGCCACTTACGCCTGTTTTCAAAATTTAGGCAGTGAAAACTTACTCCAAACTAACTTAGAATGGAGTAAGTGAAGATTTTTGTACGTTCGAAAAAACCTTGTCTACACTTTAGGCGTAGGGAATGGGGGGGTGGGGGGGGTTTAAAGGGAAGTTTACAAACATTAAACACTTCAGTTTTACAAATAAAGAGCCATCATCAATAATAAATGATAAATACATCAATAAATCAACCAATAAATCAATCAAAAAAGATTAATAAAAAATAATTTAAAAAAAAATCAATAAATAAAACATTTTCTACTTACCGACTGCAGCACCGGGAGTCCTCCAACAGCGTGCTGGGACAGCCCCCCCAGTGTGTCTCTGTCAGTGTCTCTATCTGTCTGTCTGTGTGTCTCTCACTCTCTGTCTGTCACTGTCTGAGTTTCTGACAGCGAGGGGAGGGGGAGAAAGGGGGTGGGAGGGGGAGAAAGGGGGTGGGAGACGGGGAGAAAGGGGGTGGGAGACGGGGAGAAAGGGGGTGGGAGACGGGGAGAAAGGGGTAGGGGGGGGAAAGGGGGGGTAGGGGGGGGAAAAGGGGGGGGTAGGGGGGAAGAAAAAAGGGGGGGTAGGGGGGAAGAAAAAAGGGGGGTGGAAGGAGGGGGAGAAGGGGGGTGGAAGGAGGGGGAGAAGGGGGGTGGAAGGAGGGGGAGAAGGGGGGTGGAAGGAGGGGGAGAAGGGGGGTGGAAGGAGGGGGAGAAGGGGGGTGGAAGGAGGGGGAGAAGGGGGGTGGAAGGAGGGGGAGAAGGGGGGTGGAAGGAGGGGGAGAAGGGGGGTGGAAGGAGGGGGAGAAGGGGGGTGGAAGGAGGGGGAGAAGGGGGGTGGAAGGAGGGGGAGAAGGGGGGTGGAAGGAGGGGGAGAAGGGGGGTGGAAGGAGGGGGAGAAGGGGGGTGGAAGGAGGGGGAGAAGGGGGGTGGAAGGAGGGGGAGAAGGGGGGTGGAAGGAGGGGGAGAAGGGGGAGGGGGAGAAGGGGGAGGGAAGGAGGGGGAGGGAAGGAGGGGGAGGGGAAGAGAGGATGTAGGGAGGAGAGGGAAGGAGAGAGGGAGGGAAGGAGAGAGGGAGGGAAGGAGAGAGGGAGGGAAGGAGAGAGGCGGGAGGGAGAGAGGCGGGAGGGAGAGAGGCGGGAGGGAGAGAGGCGGGAGGGAGAGAGGCGGGAGGGAGAGAGGCGGGAGGGAGAGAGGCGGGAGGGAGAGAGGCGGGAGGGAGAGAGGCGGGAGGGAGAGAGGCGGGAGGGAGAGAGGCGGGAGGGAGAGAGGCGGGAGGGAGAGAGGCGGGAGGGAGAGAGGCGGGAGGGAGAGAGGCGGGAGGGAGAGAGGCGGGAGGGAGAGAGGCGGGAGGGAGAGAGGCGGGAGGGAGAGAGGCGGGAGGGAGAGAGGCGGGAGGGAGAGAGGCGGGAGGGAGAGAGGCGGGTGGGAGAGAGGCGGGTGGGAGAGAGGCGGGAGGGAGAGAGGCGGGAGGGAGAGAGGCGGGAGGGAGAGAGGCGGGAGGGAGAGAGGCGGGAGGGAGAGAGGCGGGAGGGAGAGAGGCGGGAGGGAGAGAGGCGGGAGGGAGAGAGGCGGGAGGGAGAGAGGCGGGAGGGAGAGAGGCGGGAGGGAGAGAGGCGGGAGGGAGAGAGGGGGGAGGGAGAGAGGAGGGAGAGAGAGAGAGAGAGAGGAGGGAGGGAGAGAGGCGGGAGGGAGGGAGAGAGGCGGGAGGGAGTGAGGAGGGAGGGAGTGAGGAGGGAGGGAGTGAGGAGGGAGGGAGTGAGGAAGGAGGGAGGGAGTGAGGAAGGAGGGAGGGAGTGAGGAGGGAGGGAGGGAGAGAAGAGGGAGGGAGGGAGGAGGGAGGGAGGGAGGAGGGAGGGAGGGAGAGAGGAGGGAGGGAGGGAGGAGGGAGGGAGGGAGGAGGGAGGGAGGGAGGAGGGAGGGAGGGAGAGAGGAGGGAGGGAGGGGGGAGGAAAGAGGGAAGGTGGAGGGAGGGAGGGAGGGGGAGGGAGGAGGGAGGGAGGAGGGAGGGAGGAGGGAGGGAGGGAGGAGGGAGGGAGGGAGGAGGGAGAGGGAAGGAGGGAGAGGGAAGGAGGGAGAGGGAAGGAGGGAGAGGGAAGGAGGGAGAGGGAAGGAGGGAGGGGGAGGAGAGGGGCGGGAGGGAGGGAGGAAGGGGAAGAGAGGGGGGGGGGGAGGGAGGAAGGGGAAGAGAGGGGGGGGGAAGGGAAGGGAGAGAAGGAGGCTGAACGGCCAGGCCCAAGACCTCGGGCTGGATTTACAGGTAGGTGGCGTCGCAGAGGTCCGGGGAGGAGAGAGAGTCGCGAAGGTCGGGTCGCCGGGGGGAAGGAAGCGGGGGTCAGGTCGGGTGGGGGGAGCCTTATTCACACAGCCCCAGTGAGGCCATTCCGCCAGGGCTAGGGGATGCATGCTTCGGGCCCCTCCCACAGTTTTGGGCGCCTGGAGCTACTGCACATGCGCGCCCACTGTAGCGCATCTGTAGAAGTCCCAGCACTGTTTTCAGCGCAGGGACCTGACTCCGCCCCCTACAGCTCGTGCTGCGCGAGGCCAGCTCCAGAGGACCTGCAGGGAGCCGGAGAATAGGTACGTTTTTTTTAGGCGCACTTTCTGGCGCGAAAAACGGGCGTCCAGGTCCGGGCTGCGCCGCTTTAGGCGCGGCCCAAATATTGGGCCCACAGATTCTATAGCAAGTCTATCCATAGCTTTGGGACATAATACACATTCATAATATTGCGCAAATCAGTGCTAAACTGATGGTTTTAATGAAGAAAAACTGAGCATTTAAATTTTTTTTAAAGCATTTATTGTTCTTATGCTTTGACCACCCCCGCTCCCCAATAATGGTGCTAATTTGTTTATAATGCTGACATTTACCAGCTCCCTGTATCATCTAACTTTTCACCATGCCAAATAAGACAGCTAGATATTAAGTGGCAGGTAACCAATACATGGTGTTCGGAGTTCAAATGGTGTCACTTGACACTAATCTTCTAATCCTCATTGATTTGCAGCTGAGCCATGCAAACCAGAAAGGTCCCAGACTCCATTCGTCAGCCAGGACACCAGTGGAAAACTCTAACTTGCATTAGTACCCTGGGTTTGCCTGAAAAGCCAGCATTCCACTCCTGATTGTTATCCAAAGACTGGTGTTTGAATATGCATGTCTAATGAGAAGAAAAGTAGATGTGGCTAAGATGGTCCATCGGCAAATTGTTGGCCTGAACTGTCTCGGCTCACACACGGAGAATGACCATTTAGATAAGTTGCAAGAAGGCTACTGTTATATATGGAACTGAACCCCAGAAGGAGTTGGGGACAAAATTGGGCACTTTCCAAAATTTTTTTTATATGCACACATACACGGCACTGCCTCAATTAACAGTCAAAAAGCAAATGACGTCACTACAATTTCAGTAAAGTACAATGGTGGATGTGTAAAATTATCATACTAATTCCGTAATGTGAAAAGCATCCAATAGTGTAAATATAGATTTAGGTTATATCTAGAGAGAGTATTTTCAGCTGTAAAATATAGGAATGAGGTACTGGTGAGTAAAAATCTGTTACTGGTGGCAGCAATAAGCAGAAGCAATATGGAGGTCTTGGAATGACGATCAAACAAGAAAAAAGAAAAAAAACCTTGCATTTATATAGAGTCTTCATGTCCTCAGGGCATCCCACAGCAGTTTACAGCCAATTAAATACTTTTTGAAGTATAGCAATTGCTGTCATGTAGGCAACCAGGGCGAACAATTTACATATAGCAAGATGCTACAAATGACAATGAGATAATGGCCAGATAATCTGATTTTGAGAAGTTGGTTGAGGGCTAAATATTGGCCACGACATCAGGGAGAACTCCACTGCTCTTCTTCGAATAGTGCAGTGGGATCTTTTACATCTACGAGGGGGTAGACGGAGTCTTGGTTTAATGTCACATCCAAAATATGGCAAGATTAAAGCACAGATTTCCTTAAGTGTAAATAGCGATTGCTACCAACATAATACACTAGGTCATAACTCTATTCAATCAACTGATACGCCCTTTCATAAACAGTGATAGATTTTCCAGATATGAACTTGCCAGCTTCTGTCACCAGGATCTTGCCCCATTACTATCCAAAGACTGGTGTTTGAATATGCACGTCTAACGAGAAGAAAAGCAGATTTGGCTAAGATGGTCCATCGGCAAACTGTTGGCCTTAATCAGCTCAATTAATCAATGCCCTGAATCACACAGCTTTCCTGATACAATAAGATACTGGTGTTGCATTATAGACATTTTTATGACACTTCTTTTCTCGTTCTTACTGCCATTTTTAATCCTGAGGAACCAACTCTCAGAACACCTCCATTCATTCCGTATGTGTGACCCTGAGCTTCCAGTCACTTGCAAATGTAAATCTCTTCCCTTGACCTCCTACACTGCTCCAATAAAGCTCAATGGAAGCTTGAGGAACAGCACCTCATCTTTCGATTAGATGCTTTACAGTCTTCCGGACTCAACAATTTCAGTTCATTAACACTGTTCCTATTTTTCCAGACAGCAGATGCTGGTAATGATTCTGCTGTTGCTATTTACAGCTGCTCTGGACCTATCTTGTTTCTTTACTTGTCCCAGTATCAGCCCCTTTTACCTTGCATGCTCTTTTGGTGATTTAATCTCTCCTTCCTTCCACCCCATCACAGACCTTTCTTTTTGTTCTTTCCTCCCCTCCACCCGCCCAACTTTTCCTGCATCTGTGCTTCCTTAAAATCAGTTACCTCTAACATTTTCCAGTTCTGACGAAAGGTTACAGATCTGAAATGTTAACACTGTTTCTCTCCCCACATAGGCTGCCTGACCAGCTGAGTATTTGCAACATTTTATGTTTATATATCTCAGTACTGCTTAGCAAAGAAACTCAAATAAGGCTTGAATTTAAAAAAAATTAGTCTTGATTTGTTTTTTTTCTAATTTAGTCTTGAATAATTATAATTTGAATGGAGAAAAATTGCAAAGTGCTACAGTACAGAGGGACCTGGGGATCCTTGTGCGTGAAACATAAAAAGTTAGTGTGCAAGAACAGCAAGTAATCAGGAAGGCAAATGGAATGTTGACCTTTTGCAAGGGGGATAGAGTATAAAAGCAGAGAAGTCCTGCTACAACTGTATAGGGTATTGGTAATGCCACACCTGGAGTACTGCGTAGTTTTGGTCTCCGTAAGGAAGGATCATCATAGGCAGTCCCTCGGAATTGAGGAAGACTTGCTTCCACTCTAAAAATGAGTCCTTAGGTGGCTGAACAGTCCAATATGAGAACCACAGACCCTGTCACAGGTGAGACAGATGATCGTTGAGGAAAAGGGTGGGTGGGACTCTTTCTTCTGCCTGTGCTTGATTTCTGCATGCTATCGGCAATGAGACTCGAGGTGCTCAGTGCCCTCCCGGTTGCACTTTCTCCACTTAGGACGGTCTTTGGCCAGGGACTCCCAGGTGTCGGTAGGGATGTTGCACTTTATCAGGGGGGCTTTGAGGGTGTCTTTGTAATGTTTCCTATGCCCACCTTTGGCTCGCTTGCCGTGAAGGAATTCCAAGTAGAGCGCTTGCTTTGGGAGTCTCGCATTGGAGGCTGTTCAGAGAAGGTTCACTAGTTTGATTCTGGAGATGAGGGGGTTGACTTATGAGGATAGGTTGAGCCAATACTCATTGGAGTTCAGGTGATCTTATCAAAACACATAAGATATTGAGGGGGCTCGACAAGGTGAGAAAGGATATTTCCACTCATAGGGGAAACTAAAACTAGGGAACATAGTCTTAGAATTTAAAACTGAGACGAAGAGAAATTTCTTCTCTCAGAGGGTTGTAAATCTATGGAATTCTCTGCACCAGAGCTGTGGAGGGTGGGTCACTGAATATATTTAAGGCGAAGATAGACAGATTTTTGAGTGATAAGGGAGTAAAGGGTTATGGGGAGCGGGCAGGGAATTGGAGCTGAGTCCATGATCAGATCAGCCATGATCTTATTGAGTGGCCGCGCAGGCTCGAGGGGCCAAATGGTCTGCTCCTATTTCTTATGTTCTTAATACTGCATGTGGGTATTAAATAAGGACAAGATTTGATGGACTATAATGTCCTCTTTAGCTGCTCTGGTGATGTCACCAGCTAGGAAAACAGCTTTGCAGTTTGGCATGCCCTCTAACTTTGGAGTCAGAAGGTCGTGGGATTAAGTCCCACTCCAGAGACTGAGCAGGTAATTCAGGCTGACACTTCAAGAGAATGCTGCACTGTCAGAGATGCTGTCTTTCGGAAGAGATGTTAAACCGAGATTGTTTGCCATCTCAGGTGGACGTAAAAGATTCCATGGCATTATTCAAAGAGCAGGGGAATTCTCACCGATGTCATGGCCAATATTAATCCCTCAGCCAACACCTGATATGATCATTACCTCATTGTTGTTTGTGGGAACTTGCTGGCAAGGTTTCCTACATTACAACACGGATTAAACTTCAAAAGTACGTCATTGGCTGAAAAGAGCTTTGGGACATCCTGAGGTACCAAATGACACTATATAAATGCAAGTTCAATCTTTCTTCTTAGTAATGTTGCATATTATTCTCTTTGTCCATGTCCTATTCCCTTATGCATGGAGTACAAGAGAGGGCCCAGCACAGACATTAGTAGTTGGGGCACACTACTAGCAATATCTTGCCAATTTATCCCTGCTGCTTTCTAACCTTCAGCCATCCCTCTATCTATGCTACCACTTCACCATTTAATATGCATATCTTCATAAGAAGTCTTTTATGTGCCACTGTCAGCAACATCTTGAATTTATATAGAAAATGTATACTATCACACAAGACAATTTACTGTGGATAAGTGAAACAATATGTTAAAACTCGTAGACAGGTGGGTGGCTCTGCTGCAGATGGGCAGGAAAAAGAGTGGGAGAGCTATAGTGGTAGGGGATTTTATTGTAAGGGGAATAGACAGACGTTTCTGCGGCCGCAATCGAGACTCCAGGATGGTATGTTGCCTCCCTGGTGCAAAGGTCAAGGATGTCTCGGAGCGGCTTTGGACATTTTGGAGGGGGAGGGTGAACAGTCAGTTGTCGTGGTGCATATAGGTACCAACGATATAGGTAAAAAAACGGGATGAGGTCTTAGTAGCTGAATTTAGGGAGCTAGGAGTTAAATGAAAAAGCAGGACCTCAAAAGGTAGTAATGTCAGGATTGCTACCAGTGCCACGTGCTCGTCAGAGTAGAAATAGCAGGATAGCTAAGATGAATATGTGGCTTGAGGAGTTGTGCAAGAAGGAGGGATTCAAATTCCTGGGACATTGGAACCGGTTCTGGGGGAGGTGGGACCAGTACAAACCGAACGGTTTGCACCTGAGCAGGACAGGAACCAATGTCCATGGGGGAGTGTTTGCTAGTGCTGTTAGGGAGGGGTTAAACTAATATGGCAGGGGGATGGGAACCTATGCAGGGAGACAGAGGTAAGTAAAATGGGGG
The DNA here is from genome assembly GCF_044704955.1 of Pristiophorus japonicus. Lineage (NCBI taxonomy): Eukaryota > Metazoa > Chordata > Chondrichthyes > Pristiophoridae > Pristiophorus > Pristiophorus japonicus. The sequence continues at coordinate 86,347,763 of NC_091984.1, read as the reverse complement.
CAGAAGCAAAAGATAGAAAGTAAAAGTGGAGGGCAGAGAAACCCAAGGCAAAAATCAAAAAGGACCACATTACAGCAAAATTATAAAGGGTCAAAGTGTGTTAAAAAGAAAAGCCTGAATGCTCTGTGCCTCAATGCAAGGAGTATTCGTAATAAGGTGGACGAATGAACTGCGCAGGCAGCTATTAACAAATATGATATAATTGGGATTACGGAGACATGGCTCCAGGGTGACCAAGGCTGGGAACTCAACATCCAGGGGTATTCAACATTCAGGAAAGATAGACAGAAAGGAAAAGGAGGTGGGGTAGCGTTGCTGGTTAAAGAGGAAATTAACGCAATAGTAAGGAAGGACATTAGCTTGGATAATGTGGAATCTGTAAGGGTAGAGCTGCGGAATACCAAAGGGCAGAAAACGCTAGTGGGAGTTGTGTACAGACCACCAAGTAGTAGTAGTGAGGTTGGGGACAGCATCAAACAAGAAATTAGGGATGCTTGCAATAAAGGTACAGCAGTTATCATGGGCGACTTTAATCTACATATAGATTGGGCAACCAAACTGGCAGCAATATGGTGGAGGAGGATTTCCTGGATGTATTAGGGATGGTTTTCTAGACCAATATGTCGAGGAACCAACTAGAGAGCTGGCCATCCTAGACTGGATGATGTGTAATGAGAAAGGACTAATTAGCAATCTTGTTGTGCGAGGCCCCTTGGGGAAGAGTGACCATAATATGGTAGAATTCTTTATTAAGATGGGAGAGTGACACAATTAATTCAGAGACTAGGATCCTGAACTTACGGAAAGGTAACTTCGATGGTTTGAGCCGTGAATTGGCTAGTATAGACTGGCGAATGATCCTTAAACGGTTGACAGTGGACAGGCAATGGCAAATATTTAAAGATCACATGGATGAACTTCAACAATTGTACATCCCTGTCTGGAGTAAAAATAAAACGGGGAAGGTGGCTCAACCGTGGCTAACAAGGGAAATTAAGAATAGCGTTAACATAGAAAATAGGTGCAGGAGAAGGCCATTCGGCCCTTCGAGCCTGCACTGCCATTCAATGAGTTCATGGCTGAACATGCAACTTCAGTACCCCATTCCTGCTTTCTCGCCATACCCCTTGATCCCCCTAGTAGTAAGGACTACATCTAACTCCTTTTTGAACATATTTAGTGAATTGGCCTCAGCTACTTTCTGTGGTAGAGAATTCCACAGGTTCACCAATCTCTGGGTGAAGAAGCTTCTCCTCATCTCGGTCCTAAAAGGCTTACCTCTTATCCTTAGACTGTGACCCCTGGTTCTGGACTTCCCCAACATTGGGAACATTCTTCCCGCATCAAACCTGTCTAAACCCGTCAGGATTTTAAACGTTTCGATGAGGTCCCCTCTCATTCTTCTGAACTCCAGTGAATACAAGCCCAGTTGATCCAGTCTTTCTTGATATGTCAGTCCCGCCATTCCGGGAATCAGTCTGGTGAACGTTTGCTGCACTCCCTCAATAGCAAGAATGTATTTCCTCAAGTTCGGAGACCAAAACTGTACACAATACTCCAGGTGTGGCCTCACCAAGGCCCTGTACAACTGTAGTAACACCTCCCTGCCCCTGTACTCAAATCCCCTCACTATGAAGGTCAACATGCCATTTGCTTTCTTAACCGCTTGCTGTACCTGCATGCCAACCTTCAATAACTGATGTACCATGACACCTAGGTCTCGTTGCACCTCCCCTTTTCCTAATCTGTCACCATTCAGATAATAGTCTGTCTCTCTGTTTTTACCACCAAAGTGGATAACCTCACATTTATCCACATTATACTTCATCTGCCATGCATTTGCCCACTCACCTAACCTATCCAAGTCACTCTGCAGCCTCATAGCATCCTCCTCGCAGCTCACACTGCCACCCAACTCAGTGTCATCCGCAAATTTGGAGATACTACATTTAATCCCCTCGTCTAAATCATTAATGTACAATGTAAACAGCTGGGGCCCCAGCACAGAACCTTGCGGTACCCCACTAGTCACTGCCTGCCATTCTGAAAAGTACCCATTTACTCCTACTCTTTTCTTTGCTTCCTGTCTGCCAACCAGTTCTCAATCCACGTCAGCATACTACCCCAATCCCATGTGCTTTAACTTTGCACATTAATCTCTTGTGAGGGGCCTTCTGAAAATCCAAGAGGCATATAAATTGGTCAGAAAAAGCAGCAAACCTGAGGACTGGGAGAAATTTAGAATTCAGTAGAGGAGGACAAAGGGCTTAATTAGGAGGGGGAAAATAGAGTATGAGAGGAAGCTTGCTGGGAACATAAAAACTGACTGCAAAAGTTTCTCTCGATATGTGAAGAGAAAAAGATTATGTGAAGACAAACGTAGGTCCCCTGCAGTCAGAATCAGGTGAATTTATAATGGGGAACAAAGAAATGGCAGACCAATTGAACAAATACTTTGGTTCTGTCTTCACAAAGGAAGACACAATTAAACTTCCGGAAATACTAGGGGACAGTGGGTCTAGTGAGAAGGAGGAACTGAAGGAAATCCTTATTAGTCAGGAAATTGTGTTAGGGAAATTGATGGGATTGAAGGTAGATAAATCCCAGGGCGAGATAGTCTGCATCCCAGAGTACTTAAGGAAGTGGCCCTAGAAACAGCGGGTGCATTCGTGATCATTTTCCAACATTCTATCGACTCTGGATCAGTTCCTATGGACTGGAGGGTAGCTAATGTAACACCACTTGATGAAATAGCAGCGCATTTGGAAAGCAGTGACAGGATTGGTCCAAGTCAGCATGGATTTATGAAAGGGAAATCATGCTTGACAAATCTTCTAGAATTTTTTGAGGATGTAACTAGTAGAGTGGACGAGGGAGAACCAGTGGATATGGTGTATTTGTACTTTCAAAAGGCCTTTGACAAAATCCCACACAAGAGATTGGTGTGCAAAATTAAAGCACATGGTATTGGGGGTAATGTATTGACGTGGATAGAGAACTGGTTGGCAGACAGGAAACAGAGAGTCGGGATTAACGGGTCCTTTTCAGAATGGCAGGCAGTGTCTAGTGGGGTGCCGCAGGGCTCAGTGCTGGGACCCCAGTTATTTACAATATACATTAATGATTTAGACGAAGGAATTGAGTGTAATATCTCCAAGTTTGCAGATGACACTAAGCTGGATGGCAGTATGAGCTGTAAGGAGAATGCTAAGAGGCTGCAGGGTGACTTGGACAGGTTAGGTGAATGGGCAAATGCATGGCAGATGCAGTATAATGTGGATAAATGTGAGGTGATTCACTTTGGTGGCAAAAACATGAAGGCAGAATATCTGAATGGCGGCAGATTAGGAAAAGGAAAGGTGCAACGAGACCTGGGTGTCATGGTACATCAGTCATTGAAAGTTGGCATGCAGGTACAGCAGGCGGTGAAGGCGGCAAATGGCATGTTGGCCTTCATAGCTAGGGGATTTGAGTATAGGAGCAGGGAGGTCTTACTGCAGTTGTACGGGGCCTTGGTGAGGCCTCACTTGGAATAGTGTGTTCAGTTTTGGTCTCCTAATCCGAGGAAAGACGTTCTTGTTATTGAGGGAGTGCAGCGAAGATTCACCAGACTGATTCCCGGGATGTCAGGACTGACATATGAAGAGAGACTGGATCGACTGGGCCTGTATTCACTGGAGTTTAGAAGAATGAGAGGGGATCTCATAGAAACATATAAAATTCTGACGGGACTAGACAGGTTAGATGCAGGAATAATATTCCCGATGTTGGGGAAGTCCAGAACCAAGGGTCACAGTCTAAGGATAAGGGGTAAGCCATTTAGGATTGAGATGATGAGAAACTTCTTCACTCAGAGAGTGGTTAATCTGTGGAATTCTCTACCGCAGAGAGTTGTTGATGCAAGTTCATTAGATATATTCAAGAGGGAGCTAGATATAGCTCTTATGGCTAAAGGGATCAAGGGATATGGAGAGAAAGGGGGAAAGGGATACTGAGGTGAATGATCAGCCATGATCTTATTGAATGGTGGTGCAGGTTCGAAGGGCCGAATGGCCTACTCCTGCACCTATTTTCTATGTTTCTATGGTACAAAAAGCAATCAATAAAGTTAATGGAATGTTGGCCTTTTATCTCAAGCGGGCTGGAATACCAAGGGGAAACGGTTATACTTCAGTTGATAGCGCCTTCGAGAGACCTCGTCTATATTACTGTGTTCACTTTTGGGCACAGCACCACAAGAAGGATACGCAGATTAATCAGAATGATACCGGGGCTTAGAAAGTTATGAGGACAGGTTGACTCTCAAGATGCAAGATGTTTGCTGGGAGTAGAAGGCGAAACAGTTCGGGTTCTGTTCTGGGAGATCAACGAGTGCTACAGAATACCAAGGAGAGTGACGAAGAATGTCGAAATACACTACTTGTGCTCAGGTACAGTTCTACAAATGCCAGCTGCTCTCCAGTACCTTACCCAAATAATAACAACAACTTTTATTTATATAGCGCCTTTAACGTATTAAAACATCCCAATGCACTTCACAACAGTGTTACAGACACACAGATAAATTTGACACCAAGCCACAAAAGAAATTAAGGCAGATAATCAAAAGCTTGTTTAAAAAGATAGATTTTTACGAGCGTCTTAAAGGAGGAAAGAGAGGTAGAGAGGCGCAGAGGTTTAAGGAGGGAGTTCCAGAACTTAGGGCGCAGGCAGCTGAAGGCACGTCCACCGATGGTTGAGCAGTTATGAGGGATGTTCAAGAGGCCAGAATTTGAGGAGCGCAGACATCTTGTAGGATTGTGAGGCTGAAAAAGATTAGAGATAGGGGGAGGCAGGTCCATGGAGTGATTTTTAAACAAGGATGAGAATTTTAAAATCGAGGCGTTGTTTAATTGGAAGCCAATGTAGGTCAGAAAGCACAGGGGTGATGGGTGATCTTGACTTCGTGCGGGTTAGTACACGGACTGCTGAATTTTGGATGACTTCAAGCTTACGTGAAAGGCCAGCCAGGAGTGAGTTAGAGTAGCCAAGTCTAGAGGTAACAAAGGCATGAATGAAGGTTTCAGCAGCAGAAGAGCTGAGACAGAGGTGGAGGTGAGCTATGTTACGGAGGTGGATAAAAGCGGTTTTAGTTATGCCGCGGATATGTGGCTGGAATCTCATTTCAGGGTCAAATATGACGCCTAGATTGCGAACAGTCTTGTTCACTCTCAGATTGATGCTAGGGAGAGGATAGAGTCAGTGGTTGGGGAATGCAGTTTGTGGCGGGGACCAAAGATAATGGCGTTGGTCTTCCCAATATTTGATTGGAGAAAATTTCTGCTCATCCAGTACTGGATGTCAGACAAGCAATCTGACAATTTAGATACCAATCAGGGGTCGACAGAAGTGGTGGAGAGGTAGAGCTGGGTGTTGTCTGCGTATATGTAGAAACTGACTCCGTGTTTTCTGACGATATCGCCAAGTGGCAGCATATAGATGAGAAATAAGAGGGGACCAAGGACAGATCCTTGGGGTACACCAAAGGTAACTATGTGGGAGTGGGAAGAGAAGCCATTGCTGGAGATTTTCTGGCTTTGATTACATAGATAAGAATGGAACCAGGTGAGTGCAGTCCCACCCAGCTGGACATTGGTGGAGGCGTTGGAGGAGGATGGATGGAATGGTCAACCGTGTCAAAGGCTGCAGACAGGTCCAGAAGGACGGGGAGGGATAGTTTACCTTTGTCACAGTTACAAAGGATGTCATTTGTGACTTTGATGAGAGCAGTTTCGGTACTATGGCAGGGGCGAAAGCCAGGTTGAAGGGATTCAAACATTAAATTCATGGAAAGATGATCACAGATTTGGGAGGCTACAACACGTTCAAGTACTTTGGTCAGGAAAGGGAGGTTGGAGATCGGGCGATAGCTAGCAAACAAGGGTTGATTTTTGGAGGAGAGAGGCGACGACAGCAGATCTGAAGGAGAGGGGAACAGTACCCAAGGACAGAAAACCGTTAACAATGTCGGCTAACATGGGAGCCAGAAAAGGAAGTTGGGTGGTCAGCAGTTTAGTGGAAATAGGGTCAAGAGAACAGGAAGTGAGTCTCATAAGATGAATTTGGAGAGATTAAGAGGGGAGATCAAAGAGAAACTAGAAAAAGATATGAGTTTAGGACTAGGGCATGTGGGAGCGTCAGATGAAGTTTGGCTCTGTGAAGGAAGGGAACTCGCAGAGTAAGCTGATCGGATGGTCTGAGTCTTTGAGACAAAGAAGTCCACGAGCTCCTCACACTTGTTGGAGGTGAGTGTGGTGGAGATAGGGAAGAGGGGTTTAAGGAGACTGTTAGCAGTAGAGAAAGGTAGCCTGGGGTTATTTTTGCAATCCAGAATGATCCTGGAATAGTGAGCAGTTTTTGTAAACAAGAGTAAGAACCGATAGTGTTTTGTGTGTTCGAGCCAGATCGGGCAGTGAATGGCTAAACCAGATGTCTGCCACATCCGTTCAAGTCTACGGATTTTTTGAAATTTTGAACTAATTTTAAGTTCAAATGGCAATGCTTCATGTACAAGGTTAAATAATGAGTTTCCGCATTGCATTTCATTATGAGTATGGGTGGTATCCCAGCAGAGCTTAATCTTGCCCTCACCCAACATTCACAACTGGATTTCATATACATTCATCTGAAGCCTTTTATTCTTGGATGAAAACAATAACATAGCATACACTTACCCCATTATACAGGAAAGCAGGTACTGAATCACAAACATTGTATTTGACCAGCCTTCAAAATCAACTGCCTGGAAAGGAAAACAAAAACTTGTTCAAATTCACTTAATCACTTTTCTTAAAACATGAAAGGTGAACTATGTATGTTCGACATATCTCAGTCATATAAATCAGGAAATTAGAGGTGCATGTAACAAAGGTAAAACAATAATCATGAGGGACTTTAATCTACATATATAGACTGGGCAAAGCAAATATGCAATAATAGTGTGGAGGACGGATTCATGGAATGTATACAAGATAGTTTTCTAGATCAGTATGTTGAGGAACCAACTAGAGAACATGCTATTTTAGATCTAGTATTGTGCAATGAGAAAGGGTTAATTAATACAATATGACTATTTGTACCAACGATTTTCGTCCATCTGCGCCTGCATCCTCCTCCGGACTCTACCCCCCCACCCCCGGAACCGGAAGTGGGGCCCTGAACCGGATGTGGGACCCCGCAATTGGCCACGATGATCCTGACCACTTTGCCCGACTGAGCCACCCGCTGAGCCCTGAGGCCCCTGCTGAGCCACAAGCCACCGAGCCCTGAGCCGCGCGGAAAGCAGCAGCGGGGGCAGAGAGAGCGCCTAGCTGTTGGGGTGAGGAGAGAGAGAGAGCCTGGTTGTTAGGGTGAGGGGGTTGGGAAAGAGAGCCTGGTTGAGGTGGGGGGGGGGAAAGAGAGAGAGAGCCTGGTTGTTGGAGTGGGGGTGGGGGGAAGAGAGAGCCTGGTTGTTTGTTGGAATGGGGGAGAGAGAAAGAAGGAACTCATGGAAGACGGAAAGCTCGGTGGGTCAGGGGACATTGTTGGATTGGATGAAATCCAGAAGTCACGACACTATCACTATTCACTTCATAACTAATAAACCTGTTAACAATCCACACACAATGCACCATGTATGGTGGCGTAGTGGGGGTGGGGTGGGTGGGAGAGATCATGCACTTGCGCTGAGGTAAGGAAGTATCCTTTCTGACTTCTGAAGTCTAAATGGATCATGTTACAATGCAACTTAGGCTGGGCGGTTCCAATACACATTCCAGAGAAATTTCAGGGTGTGGCTTATCCTCCAAGGGGACCAATCAGCAACAGGCCATGTGATAATAGAGAGCCAATCAAAGAAACGACTGCAATTCAATTAGTACAAATAAACGCATCCTAATTAATAACCTTGTAGTAAAGGGGCCTTTAGAGAAGAATGACCATAATATAATAGAATTTTACATTAAGTTTGAAAGTGATTTAGTTAAATTAGGGCTTTAAATCTAAACAAAGGTAACTACATTGGTATGAGGGGAGAATTGGCTACAGTAGATTGGGAAACGACATTAAAAGGTAGGACGGTAGAAAAAGCAATGGCTAGCATTTAAAGAATTAATACATAATTTACAACAAACATAAGAACATAAGAAATAGGAGTGGGAATAGGCCATTTGGCCCCTCGAGCCTGCTCCGCCATCCAATAAGATCATAGCTGATCTGATCATGGACTCAGCTCCACTTTCCTGCCCGCTCCCCATAACCCTCTATTCCCTTATCGCTCAAAAATCTGTCTATCTCCGCCTTAAATATATTCAATGGCCCAGCCTCCACAGTTCTCCGGGGTAAAGAATTCCATAGCTTTACAATCCTCAGAGAAAATTTTTTTCCTCATCTCAGTTTTAAATGGGCGGCCCCTTATTCTAAGACTATGTCCCTGAGTTTTACTTTCCCCTTTGAGTGGAAATATTCTCTCTGCATCCACCTCGTCGTGCCCCCTCATTATGTTATAAGTTTCAATACGATCACCTCTCATTCTTCTGAACTCCAATGAGTATAGGCCCAACCTATATTCATAAGTCAACCCTCTCATCTCCGGAACCAACCTAGTGAACCTTCTCTGAACGGCCTCCAACGCAAGCATATCCTTCCTTAAATACGGAGACCAAAACTGTACGCAGTACTCCAGGTCTGGCCTCGCCAATACCCTGTACAGTTGTAGCAGGACTTCTCTGCTTTTATACTCTATCCCCCTTGCAATAAAGGCCAACATTCCATTTGCCTTTCTGATTACCTGCTGTACCTGCATACTAACTTTTTGTGTTTCATGCACAAGGACCCCCAGGTCTCTCTGTACTGTAGCACTTTGCAATTTTTCTCCATTTAAAAATACATTCCTTTAAGGCACAAAAACCCCACAAGAAAAGTGATCCAATCATGGCTAACAAGAGAAGATAAAGATAGTATTAGATCAAAGAGGTTTATAATGTTGCCAAAAAGATCAGTAAGCCTGAGGATTGGAAGGATTTTAGGATCCAGAAATGGAGGACCAAGAAATTGATAAAGAAAGGGAAAATAGAATGAGAGTAAACTAGCTAGAGACAAAAAACAGACTGTAAAAGTTTCGATAGGTATGTAAAAAGGAAAAGATTAGGAAAAGTAAATGTGGGTCCCTTACAGGCGGAGACAGGAGAAAAAATAATGAGGAATAAGGAAATGGCAGAGAAATTAAAAGAAATACTTCGTCTTCACGGAAGAAGACACGAAAAACCTCCCGGAAATAGTGGAGTCTCAGAAGTCTAGCGAGAATGAGGAACTGAAAGAAATTAGTTTTAGTAAAATAAAATAGTACTGGAGAAATTAACGGGACTGAAAGCCGATAAATCCCCTGGACCTGATGGCCTGCATCCTAGGGTTTTGAAATAGTGGCTAGAGAAATAGTGATGCTTTGGTTGTCATCTTCCAAAATTCCATAGATTCTAGAACAGTTCCTGCAGATTGGAAGGTAGCTAATGTAACCCCGCTATTTAAGAGAGGGAGAGAGAAAACGGGGAACTACAGACCAGTTAGCTTGACATCAGTAGTAGGGAAAATGCTAGAATCTATTATTAAGGATGTGGTAACAGGGCACTTTGAAAATAATAGGATTGGGCAGAGTCAACATGGATTTATGAAAGGGAAATCATGTTTGACAAATCTGTTAGAGCTTTTTGAGGTTGTAACTAGTAGAATAGATAAGGGGGGGGCAGTGGATGTGGTGTATTTGGATTTTCAGAAGGCATTCGATAAGGTGCCACACAAGAGGTTATTAAACAAAATTAGGGCTCATGGGATTGGGGATAATATACTAGCATGGATTGAGGATTGGTTAACAGACAGAAAACAGAGAGTAGGAATAAACGGGTCATTTTCGGGTCGGCAGGCTGTAACTAGTGGGGTGCCACAAGGATCGGTGCTTGGGCCCCAGCTATTCACAATCTATATCAATGATTTGGATGATGGGACCAAATGTAATATATCCAAGTTTGCTGATGATACAAAGCCAGATGGGAATGCTAGATGTCAGGAGGATGCAAAATGACTTCAAGGGGACATAGACAGGTTAAGTGAGTGGGCAAGAACATGGCAAATGGAATATAATGTGGAGAAATGTGAAGTTATTCACTTTGGTAGGAAAAATAGAAAAGCAGAGTATTTTTTAAATGGTGTTCAGAGGGACCTGGGTCACTGAAAGTTAACATGTAGGTACAGCAAGCAATTAAGAAAGCAAATGATATGTTGGCCTTTATTACAAGAGGATTTGAGTACAAGAGTAAAGACGTTTTACTGCAATTATATAGGGCCCTGGTGAGACCGCACCTGGAGTATTGTGTACAGTTTTGGTCTCCTTTCCCAAGGAAGGATGTACTTGCCATTGAGGAAGTGCAACAAAGGTTCACCAGACTGATTCCTGGGATAGGAGATTGTCCTATGAGGAGAGATTGAGTAGACTGGACCTATATTCTGTAGAGTTTAGAGGAATGAGAAGTGATCGCATTGAAACATATAAAGTTCTTACAGGGCATGACAGGGTAGATGCAGGGAGGATATTTCCTCTGGCTGAGGAGACTATAACCAGGGATCACGGTCTCAGAATAAGGGGTCAGCCATTTAGGACTGAGATGAGGAGAAACTTCTTCACTCAGAGGGTGGTGAATCTCTGGAATTCTCTACCCCACAGGGCTGTGGAGGCTCAGTCTTGGAGTATATTCGATAGATTTTTGGATATTAAGGGAATCAAGGGATATGGGGATAGTACAGGAAAGTGGAGTTGAGGTAGAGGGGACAAATGGCCTACTCCTGCTCCTAATACTTATGCTCTTATGTCACATATCTTTTCTAATGAACCACCCAACTCTGCTCCAGTCCATTCCATAGCCTAACCAAATTAAAAATATATATTTTAGTGATTCTCCCCTCTACCCCCAGCCTCCTTGTCCTTGTTGATGGCTCAGCAAATTTATCCAGTCAGTAGCAAACCACATTAACATTAGGACAGCCCAGCGTTGATCCCCAGCCTGTGCTGCGATAATTGATCTCACCAGGGTAAAGTCAGGGGTGTGGCCTCAGTGACCCTTGGTTTAGGAAAGGGAAAATTGATCAGGATTCCTGCTTGGATTAGTTGTCCAGCAAACCCCAATAGGAAAGTGTACAATTGAGCATTGGATAAGAACATATTCAGGCTTAACAGTAAAGACATCTCCAGTTGAATAATCTGATGCATATTAACAAAGTCCTGGATGTGCGACTTGGGCAACCCACTACAGAGCAAACACTACCATCTGTGGAACATACCCCAGCAAGAAGTAGTTAATGGTTTCAAGAAAGGAGAAAGGAAAACGGGCAGGAGTACTCCTGTTCTACAAATAGGTTACTTTTAGGGATCCTCATTTATTTTTTTGTCCACACCTTGAGGTTCATTGACTTGACCTGGGTATGAAAAAAACTTTAAAACCTACATTCAGGTTTTACTAGAGGTAATGAACGTGCTTACCCTAGCGAGAACAGAAAAGGGGGTAAAGAAACAAACAAATACAATTCTACACCCCCCTGAAAGCCACATATAGTTTGATTCCCTTATCCTCATGCAGCAGTACTTTATTTTCCTTTCTCCAGATTAGCCTCTCCATAATGCTTTTGTGGAGAAAACTGACATGCAATACGCTCCCAAGCACCTGCCAAATCTATCAATTTCAGAAGCTGCAAAATGCACAGGTCCAGAGCAGCTCATCTGCTAACTTCATTTCACACCAGCAGGAAATACATACCCATCCCCACCCCGCCACAGTGCCACTTCGAACAGTGCAAGAATAGGAACACATAACGTTGACTAATCATAGTAAAATATAGTAAACTTCCACTCTGTTTTAGCATGCTGGACATCAGACTAATTCACTAGACAGCTTGTGCTAGATTTATAATATTGGAAAGAATTTAATAATTTTCACGGTAGGTAAACACTTAGGGCCCAAGTTTCCACATGATTCGCGCCTGATTTTTAGGAGCAACTGGTGGAGAACGGACTATTTTAGAAATCGCAATTCTCCACATTTTTTTTTCTGCAGTTCTAGTCAGGTAGAACAGTTCTAGTTTAGAACAGAATATTTTCTTCAAAAGGGGGCGTGTCCGGCCACTGACGCCTGATTTGAAAGTTTCCACAGTGAAAATGTACTCCAAACTAACGTAGAATGGCGCCAGAGAAGATTTTTGTAGAACTGAAAAAACCTGTTCTACACATTAGAAAATCAGGCGCAGGTTACAAATTAGGCGCCCAGAACGAGGTGGGGGGAAGGGAACTCATTAAATTCGACAATAAATCCTTATTTATACTTCTACAAATATTATACAAATAAATCCAACCTGAATAAACATTTATAAGCCAAGAAAAGATTAAATAAACCATCTTCCTACCTGACTAAGTGCTTCAGCCAGGGAGAATTCTGCAGCTGTTCGTGCCGCTGAGCAAGAGGGGGAGGGAGAGAGAGAAGGGGAGGGAGAGAGAGGGGGAGAGAGGGAGGAGAGAGGGGGAGACAGGGAGGGGAGGAGAGGGAGGAGGGAGGGGGAGAGGAGAGAGGGGAGAGAGGGTAGGGAGGGGAGAGAAGAGAGGGGGGGGGTCGGGGAACAGGAGCGGGGGTCGGGGGGGGGGGGGGAGCGGGTGTCGGGTCGGGGGGGGGGGGAGCGGGTGTCGGGTCGGGGGGGGGAGCGGGTGTCGGGTCGGGGGGGGGGGAGCGGGTGTCGGGTCGGGGGGGGGGGGAGCGGGTGTCGGGTCGGGGGGGGGGGAGCGGGTGTCGGGTCGGGGGGGGGGAGCGGGTGTCGGGTCGGGGGGGGGGAGCGGGTGTCGGGTCGGGGGGGGGGGAGCGGGTGTCGGGTCGGGGGGGGGGGAGCGGGTGTCGGGTCGGGGGGGGGGGGAGCGGGTGTCAGGTCGGGGGGGGAGCGGGCCTCGGGTCGGGGCGGGGAGCGGGACTCAGGTCGGGGCGGGGGGGGGGAGAGCGGGTCTCGGTCGGGGCGGGGGGAGAGCGGGTCTCGGTCGGGGCGGGGGGGGAGCGGGTCTAGGGTGTCGGGTTGGGGCGGGGGAGCGGGTGTCGGGTTGGGGGAGCGGGTGTCGGGTTGGGGGAGCGGGTGTCGGGTCGGGGCGGGGGGGGGGGGAGGAGGAGAGAGCGGGTCTCGGTCAGGGCGGGGGGGAGCAGGTCTCAGGGGGGTGAGCGGGTGTCGGATCGGGGGGGGGGGGGGAGCGAGTGTCGGGTCTGGTCGGGCGGGAGCAGGAGCTGGCCGTGGGAGGAGCCTCATTCACGCAGCCCCAGTGAGGCCATTCAGCCAGGGCTAGGGGCTGCGTGCTTCGGGCCCCTCCCACACAGTTCGGCGCCTGGAGCTACTGCACTTGCGTGCCGACTGTAGCGCGCATGTGCAGAGGTCCCGGCACTGTTTTCAGCGCAGGGACCTGGCTCCGCCCCCCCCACAGCTCGTGCTGGCTGCGCCGAGTGCCACAGGACCTGTAAGTCGGTGGAGAATACCGAGGATCTTTTTAGGCGCCGTTTTAGGCGCGAAAAACGGGCGCCCAGCTCGGAGGGGTGCCCATTTTTTTTCTTGTGGAAACTTGGGCCCATGAAGGCATTTTCTTCTACGCAAGTAAAGCAGCGGTCTTAAGCATTTGTCTTGTGATGACCACAAAAAACACTCTTGTACTTTTCTTTTTGTTGTCCTACACTGGGAAAAAGTGAACTATTTTCATGAATGGACCTTCGTGCAACTAAACTTTCCATGGGCAAGTCACTGGTAAACCTTGAATAATCTAGTCAGTGAACAGATCTGATGTTTGAAATCTACAACTGTTTCAAAAAGTAAAAAGGAACTTTGGTTGGTAATGCCATGCACAACAAAAAAAAGTGTTTCTGAAATCATGGCCCCCGAAAGTACAAATTTGCAAACTTTTTCTCATTCCTGTTCCTCCTTCTTTCCCTAGAATTTGCTACAGTGCCTGCCAAAGGCAGGGTCAATTAAAACAACCCTTGAGATATTAAAACAGAAGTTCTATTCTGCTCGGGGCTCCCTGGCCTCTTTTCTCCACAAGGTACGTATGTCTTGAAGAAATTCCAACTGGGCAGACATCAAGTCTGAGTAATTACTCCAACAACTCAGTACTGTCAGAACAGCCACAAGCAGGGGGCCTCTCACAAATGATCCAGTGTTCACATACTAAACATTACCCCATCCATATTCTGAAACAGTTTTAAGATGGATGGATACAATTAAAATACTATCCAAGTTAAATACTCTTTTTTTAAAAAAAGATCCTTGCAACTATATTTCATCGAAACAAAACAAAATCATAAAATTAACACACTGAGCTAATTTCAGGCTCTCTCCTGTCCCTCCAATTCCAATTTATTTGAGTGAAAGTCCCTTTATACTTTTCTTGCCTTCCTTTTCCTAGGTATCCTTGCAGCTCGTAAAATCCTTAAAATAGCCTTTCACTAAAAAGTCAGTTCTTCATTGAAGATTTATGGGAAAAAATTCAGTAAAAAAAAAATCCTAAAAGCTCCATGCTGCGTACAATGAATCTCCAGGGTACAAAAAATCAAACATTTTAACATTATTAACGTTAGGTATCAAACTCTGAACATAAATCCATCAACACAACATACACCAATATACTGATTTTGCTACAACTCACATTGCTAAAGATAAGGCACTGTATACAATCAATGGCTGCTCTCCTGTACTGTAATTATTCCAATGGCCTTCTTCGCAACAATTTCTACACTACCTGAAATTTTAATTTTACTCAGGAGCATGTTTAAAGCACCTTTGTTCTGTTTCCCTCCATCCACCAAACTATGAAAAAAGTTACCAGCTGCTATGGTAACTGGCTGGTTTTGAAGTCCATACGTGATTCGTTCCCTGAACAGAAATGTTAATTTTAGCCAGTGTCCTAACTGTAGTAGAATGTATTTGACTGTTAGACCAACTAGTTGTCTCTATCATGGTCTCACAGATGGAGAAAGTATACCTGTTATCAAAACTAAACTGCTGGTAAGCAAAGAAAGTGACTGGGAAAGGTTGGCAAAATTAAATATGGAGAGCAAATGTGTTCAGAAAGTTTGTGATGGATCCTGGATTTTAAAACTTGTACTCAGACTCAACTGCCAAATTATATTGCACCGCAGATCTTCAATGGATGGTTATACTATTAGGTCATGAATTGACTGAGTTATTCTCTTTACTAAAGGTGCTGCACCACTTGAGTAATGAAATTAGAGATTCGGATGTTGCTAACCTTTTGAAGGTTGTCATTTCTGTAAAATTAAGAAATGTTCTTTACATCTACCTATTTCATAAAATGTTATATACAAGTACAATACTGAAGCATTTTCTATCCTCAAATCATCTAGCACCATCAATAAACCTGAGGACTGGGAGAAATTTAGAATTCAACAGAGGAAGACTAAGAGTTTAATTAAGAGGGGGAAAATAGAGTACGAGAGAAAGCTTGCAGGAAACATAAAAACTGACTGCAAAAGCTTCTATAAATATGTGAAGAGAAAAAGATTAGTGAAGACAAACGTAGGTCCCTTGCAGTCGGATTCAGGTGAATTTATAATGGGGAACAAAGAAATGGCAGACCAATTGAACAAATACTTCGGTTCTGTCTTCACGAAGGAAGACACAAATAACCTTCCGATTGTACTAAGGGACAGTAGGTCTAGTGAGAAGGAGGAACTGAAGGATATTCTTATTAGGCGGGAAATTGTGTTCGGGAAATTGATGGGATTAAAGGCCGATAAATCTCCGGGGTCTGATAGTCTGCATCCCAGAGTAGTTAAGGAAATGGCCCTAGAAATAGTGGATGCATTGGTGATCATTTTCCAACAGTCTATCGACTCTGGATCAGTTCTTATGGACTGGAGGGTAGCTAATATAACACCACTTTTTAAAAAAGGAGGGAGAGAAAACGGCTAATTATAGACCGGTTAGCCTGACATCAGTAGTGGGGAAAATGTTGGAATCAATCATTAAGGATGAAATAGCAGCGCATTTGGAAAGCAGTGAGAGGATTGGACCAAGTCAGCATGGATTTATGAAAGGGAAATCAAGCTTGACAAATCTTCTAGAATTTTTTGAGGATGCAACTAGCAGACAAGGGAGAACCAGTGGATGTGGTGTATTTGGACTTTCAAAAGGCTTTTGACAAGGTCCCGCACAAGAGATTGGTGTGCAAAATCAAAGCGTATGGTATTAGGGTAATGTACTGACGTGGATCGAGAACTGGTTGGCAGATAGGAAGCAGAGAGTCGGGATAAACGGGTCCTTTTCAGAATGGCAGGCAGTGACTAGTGGAGTGCCGCAGGGCTCAGTGCTGGGACCCCAGCTCTTTACAATATACATTAACGATTTGGATGATGGAATTGAGTGTAATATCTCCAAGTTTGCGGATGACACTAAACTGGGTGGCGGTGTGAGCTGTGAGGAGGATGCTAAGAGGCTGCAGAGTGACTTGGACAGGTTGGGTGAGTGGGCAAATGCATGGCCAATGCAGTATAATGTGGATAAATGTGAGGTTATCCATTTTGGGGGCAAAAACACGAAGGCAGAATATTATCTGGATGGCGGCAGATTAGGAAAAGGGGAGGTGCAACGAGACCTGGATATAGGAGAGCAGGGAGGTCTTATTGCAGTTGTATAAGGCCTTGGTGAGGCCTCATCTGGAATATTGTGTACAGTTTTGGTCTCCTAATCTGAGGAAGGACGTTCTTGCTATTGAGTGAGTGCAGCGAAGGTTCATCAGACTGATTCCTGGGATGGCAGGACTGTCATATGAGGAGAGACTGGATCAACTGGGCCTTTATTCACTGGAGTTTAGAAGGATGAGAGGGGATCTCATAGAAACATAAAAGATTCTGACGGGACTGGACAGATTCGATGCGGGAAGAATGTTCCCGATGTTGGGGAAGTCCAGAACCAGGGGACATAGTCTTAGGATAAGGGGTAGGCCATTTAGGACTGAGATGAGGAGAAACTTCTTCACTCAGAGAGTTGTTAACCTGTGGAATTCTCTGCCGCAGAGAGTTGTTGATGCCAGTTCATTGGATATATTCAAGAGAGAATTAGAAATGGCCCTTATGGTTTAAAGGGATCGAGGGGTATGGAGAGAAAGCAGGAAAGGGGTACTGAGGGAATGATCAGCCATGATCTTATTGAATGGTGGTGCAGGCTCGAAGGGCCGAATGGTCTACTCCTGCACCTATTTTCTATGTTTCTATGTTTCTATCCCCAGCCATGGCTGGGTAGATGATCTGCTTCTAGGCTTCCATTAATGCTGCTTTGAAATCATTTGGAGATCTCCTTCAATTTTCAAATGGCTGAGAAGATGGGGCAGGGGAATGATGATCACCGCTCAGCAACACCCAGCAAACAACGCAGCAGAGGTCAACCATTCAGATACAAATGTACATCCTACCAGTCTACAACATACAGGTCAGCATGAAAGTTAGTGATCAAAGATTTGTTACAAATTATTCTCCTCCACCCTCACCTCCACAATTTTCTGTCCTGTATATCCTGTGACCCATAATTGAGTGCAGCTTCACAGGTAGTTGCAGCTTTTCGGTACTTGATCCATTATTGACTTAACCTATTATTGACTTACATCTTAGACTTTTTAACAACTCTTAGAAACTTTTAAAATAAACTGGGGATCTTTATTAACTTTTAAAATAACTTTGGAAGTGTCCTTCCTAATGCCTGCCCCCCAACCAAGCCTCAGGCCACCTACCATCAATGGCGCTACTCGGCACCGAGCTTGCGGCCAACATTTCACCGTAGACAATTAGGCTTATAGAGCTGTGCATGGTCTCCAGTTGTCTTGGACCCCCTTACCACTGGACCAAGACCTTGTTCAGCTAAGCCGGTGTGGTTGCCGGTGTGCAGCGGCCACCCCACGTTAAAAGAACTCATGCACAGGCATCTTCCACTTCGTCAGTATGAAGTTCGGGACCTGGAACGTCAGGACCCTCATGGACAATCCCAACAGCAACAGGCCGGAACGCCGCAAAGCCATAGTTGCC
The DNA here is from genome assembly GCF_044704955.1 of Pristiophorus japonicus. Taxonomy (NCBI): domain Eukaryota; kingdom Metazoa; phylum Chordata; class Chondrichthyes; family Pristiophoridae; genus Pristiophorus; species Pristiophorus japonicus. The sequence goes on along the minus strand of NC_091984.1, from coordinate 86,329,650 downwards.
TGGGAACTCAGACGTTTTGACATTGACATCGCCGCCCTAAGCGAGACCTGGCGGGCAGGGGAAGGTCAGTTGAAGGAACACAGTGGAGGTTACACCTTCTTCTGGAAAGGGAAACCAGAGGCAGAACGCCGCCTTCATGGAGTCGGCTTTGCCGTCAAGAATAAGATGGTCGACCGCCTCAAAGGCTCCCCCTGTGGGGTTAATGAACGTCTCACGATTCTTCGTATTACTCTATCCCGGAACCAATGTGCCACAGTCATCAGTGCGTACGCCCCTACACTCGATGCAACGGATGAGGCTAAAGAGGGTTTTTATTCCAACCTCGAGACACCCTTGTCCTGCGTCCCCAGTCCCCATATGCGACAAATTGATCTTCCTGGGTGATTTTAGTGCCAAGGTCATCAAAGACACAGCCCTCTGGGGAGGCGTGATTGGCAGAGTGGGGGTAGGGAAAGCCAACTCCAGCGGTACCCTATTCCTGACCAGGCCCTCAAATCTACCACCAAGCTCATGGTCTACAGGGCTGCAGTAATACCCACCCTCCTGTATGGATCTGAGGCATGGACGATGTATAGAAGGCACCTCAAGTCGCTGGAGATGTACCACCAACGAGGTCTCCACAAGATCCTGCAAATCCCCTGGGAGGACAGGCATACCAACATCAGTGTCCTCGACCAGGCTAACATCCCCAGAATTGAAGCACTGACCACACTTGGGCAGGCCACATAGTTCGCATGCCAGATACGAGACTCCCTAAACAAATGCTTTATGCGGAGCCCCTTCATGGTAAAAGAGCCAAAGGAGGACATGGAAACGTTATAAGGACACCCCCTCAAAGCCTCCCTGATAAAGTATGACATCACCACTGACACCTGGGAGACCCTGGCCGAAGACCGCCCGAGGTGGAGAAAGTCCATCCGGGAGGGCGTTGAGCTCTTCATGCGCTTTGCGTTGAGACTCGAAGAGGCCAAGCGCAGGCAGCGGAAGGAGCGCACGGCAAACCAGCCCCACCGACCCCTTCCCTCGACGAATGTCTGTCCCACCTAATAGGGTCTGTGGCTCTAATATCGGACTGTTCAGCCATCAAAGAACTCACTTTGGGAATGGGAGCAAGTCTTCCTCGATTCCGAGGGACTGCCTATGATGATGATGACTTGATCCAAATGGAATTCTCTACCCCAGAGAGCTGTGGATGCTCAGTCGTCAAGTATATTCAAGCCAGAGATCGATAGATTTTTTGAAACTAAGTGAATCAACAACTTATATTTATATAGCACTTTTAACATAGCAAAACATCCCAAGGCACTTCACAGGAATGTTACAAGACAAATATTTGACACTGAGCCACATATGGAGAAATTAGGGTAAATGACCGAAAGCTTAGTCAAAGAGGTAGGTTTTAAGGAGTGTCTTAAAAGGAGGAAAGCGAGGTAGAGAGGTTTAGGGAGGGAATTCCAGGGCTTAGGGCTGAGGCAGCTGAAGGCACAGCCACCAATGATTAAGCGATTATAATCAGGAATGCTCGAGAGGGCAGAATTAAGAGCGCAGATATCTCAGGGGGTTGTGGAGCTGGAGGAGATTAGAGATAGGGAGGGACGAGATTTGAAAGCTAGGATGAGAATTTTCAAATCGAGGTGTTGCTTAATAGGTCAGCGAGCATAGGGATAATGGGTGAATGGGACTTGGTGCAGAGTTAGGACACGGGCAGCTGAGTTTTGGATTACTTCAATTTTACGTAGGGTAGAACGTGGGAGGCCAGCCAGGAGTGCATTGAAATACTCAAGTCTGGAGGTAACAAAGGCATGGATGAGGGCTTCAGCAGCGAATGAGCTGAGGCAAGGGCGGAGATGGGCAATGTAATGGAGATGGAAACAAGCGGTCTTAGCTACGCCACGGATGTGTGGTCGGAAGCTTATTTTAGGGTCAAATATGACACCAAGGTTACGAACAGTCTGGTTCAGCCTCAGACATTTGCCAGGGAGAGGGATGGAGTCAGTGGCTAAGGAATGGAGTTGGGGGGGGGGGGGTGGCGGGGACTGAAGACAATGGCTGTAATCTTCCCAATATTTAATTGGAAAAAATTTCTGCGCACCCAGAACTGGATGTTCGACAAGCAGTCAAGACAATTTTAGAGACCATGGAGGGGTCGCGAGAAGTGGTGGTGAGGTAGAGCTGGGTGTCATCAGCGTACATATGGAAACTGACACTGTGTCTTCAGATGATGTCGCCAAGGGGAAGCATGTAGATGAGAAATAGGATGGGGCCAAGGATAGATTCTTGGGGAGAACACCAGAGCTAACAGTGCGAGAGCGAGAAGAGAAGCCATTGCAAGTGAATGCGGGAGCAGGAAGAGAAGCCACTGCAAGTGAATCAAGGGACATGGGGATAGGGAGGGAAAAGTGGAGTTGAAGTAGACGATCAGCCTTGATCTTATTGACTGGTGGAGCAGGCTCGAGGGCCCGTATGGCCTACTCCTATTTTTTATGTTCTTTACCCTACTCTATGAGACCAATTGGGCTGTCAAAGCGAAGACCATTTCTTTCATCGCGAACATTTACATGTGAACTTTCTACGAGAAGCTGCTATATTGACCCCATCACTATCTCAACTAAGACCAAGACACATAGTTGGCATCAGAAACTGGGCTCCAGAGATGTGGGAATTCTATAGATGAGTCCAGCTGCTTTTCCCACTGGAACAGGGAAGAAGGGGGAATAGGAAGAATCACATTAGGATCCTCCAGCGTTCTTTGCAGTTGTAATTAAAGAGCAGCACTGGCATTAGCTGGGAAAAGTCACCTTGCTCATCCTTCAAACAAGAACGTGTGTGATGTCAAAAAATCCATCATAAAATATTATTAGTATCAGGAATTTACAGCAATTCTTTCATAATACTGGGATAAATGGCATCAATATTTTTAAACCTGAAATACAACTCAGCTCAGCTTTGGATGCTGAGCAATGTGTTCTAAATCTAGGTCTACCATGTTAATATAGTACAGCTATTCTCAGACTTTCTATATAGGGATGGCCTTGCACAAAAACAAAATATTTTGCAACTGCTTCTATAAGAAGCCCATGACGAGTTTACAGAGGTGGTCTTCAAAATATTCTGTTTCGAGGACTCCTAGAAAATATTGACAATTCCAGGGAGGGGACTCAAGTTTTAATTTCCAAAAGACAGCTACTCAAAAGTACAAAGTGTTTCATCCAGAAAAGCTTTTTAAAAATAAGAATTAAAAAAAAATTAGAACTGACAGAAGTAATGTACTACTAAGTCACAAATATAAAAATCTGATTATCACAGAGATTCTCTTCTCAGCCCCCAAGAAGTTAAGCACACACATTTGCAAACCTATAGTTCAGAGGCACTCCACTCCCTCAGTTTTAAAGCACATTTTCCTTTCTCTCCCAGGTTACAGACTATTTCCTTCTCGTTCCCGACCCTCAGTTTAAAAGGCAATCTTTTCCTCCTCCCCCCACTAACTCTTGTTCATTAAGGCATTCTTTTCCTGGCTCTCTTCAGTCCAGAGGCACTCTCTCCTTCCTCTTCACCCGCGCCCCCTCGCCGCCGCCGCCGCCCCCGCCCCCCCCCCCCCAAAGCTCTATGCCCAAAGAGATATTTTTGGCAGCTTTTAGCCAGTTCCTACAGTTTTTCCCCTTCTATTGTACTACAGCTCATGTAGAGATGAGCACATAATGGTTCCATGGGGTGGACTCAAAAATCTAAGTTCTGCATTGTATGCAATGGTCCAGAACCGGTATTATTAGGAGAGCTATTGAAATGTGTCTTATTACTTGGTGAACATAAGCGATGTAAGTTAATAATGGAGAACAGGGAAATAGCAGAGGCATTGAACAAATATTTTGTATCGGTCTTCACGGTAGAAGACACTAAAAACATCCCAATAGTGGATAATCAAGGGGCTATAGGGAGGGAGGAACTTAATACAATCACTATCACTAATGAAGTAGTACTCAGTAAAATAATAGGACTAAAGGCAGACAAGTCCCCTGGACCTGATGGCTTACATCCTAGGGTCTTAAAAGAAGTGGCTGCAGAGATAATGGATGCATTAGTTGTAATCTACCAAAATTCCCTGGATTCTGGAGCGGTCCCAACGGATTGGAAAACCGCAAATGTAATGCCTTTATTTAAAAAAGGAGGCAGACAAAAAGCAGGAAACTATAGACCAGTTAGCCCAACATCTGTCGTTGGGAAAATGCTGGAATCCATTATTAAGGAAGCAGTAGTGGGACATTTGGAAAAGCATAATTCAATCAAGCAGAGTCAGCATGGTCTTATGAAAGGGAAATCATGATTGATAAGTTTGTTGGGAGTTCTTTGAGGATGTAATGAGCAGGGTGGATAAGGGAGAATCAGTGGATGTGGTGTATTTGAATTTCCAGAAGGCATTTGATAAGGTGCCACATAAAAGATTTCTGCACGGGGTTGGGGGTAATATATTAGCATGGATAGAGGATTGGCTAACTAACAGAAAACAGAGTCAGGATAAATGCATCATGGTCCGGTTGGCAAACAGTAACCAGTGGGTTGCCGCAGGGATCGGTGCTGGGGCCTCAACTATTTACAATCTATATTGATGACTTGGATGAAGGGACAAAGTGTAATGTGGTCAAGTTTGCTGGTGATACAAAGATGGGTAGGAAAGCAAATTGTGAGGAGGACACAAAAAATCTGCAAAGGGATATAGACAGGCTAAATGTGTGGGCAAAGGTTTCCACTTTGGCAGAAAAAAATAGAAAAGCAAATTATAATTTAAATGGAGAAAAATTGTAAAGTGCTGAAGTACAGAGGGACCTTGGCATGAAACACAAAAAGTTAGTATGCAAGTAATCAGGAAGGCAAATGGAATGTTGGCCTTTATTGCAAGGGGGATAGAGTATAAAAGCAAAGAAGTCCTGCTACAACTGTACAGGGTACTGGTGAGGTCACATCTAGAGTACTTCGTACAGTTTTGGTCTCTGTATTTAAGGAAGGATATACTTGCATTGAAGGCTGTTCAGAGAAGGTTCACTAGGTTGATTCCGGAGATGAGGGGTTGTCTTATGAAGATAGGTTGAGTAGGTTAGGTTGAGTAGGTTGGGCCTATACTCATTAGAATGTGAGGTGATCTTAATGAAACATAAGATAATGAGAGGGCACGACAAGGTGGATGCAGCGAGGATATTTCCACTCGTAGGGGAAACTAAAACTACGGGACAGTCTCAGAATAAGGGGCCGTCCATTTAAAACTGAGACGAGGAGGAAGGTTATAAATCTATGGAATTCTCTGCCCCAGAGAGATGTAGAGGCTGGGTCACTGAATATATTTAAGGCGGAGGAGATAAGACAGATTTTTGAGCGATAAACGAATAAAGAGTTATGGGGAACGGGCAGGGAAGTAGAGCTGAGTCCATGATCAGATCAGCCATGATCTTATTAAATGGCGGAGCAGGCTCGAGGGGCCAGGTGACCTACTCCTGCTCCTATTTCTTATGTTCTTATATAGGAAAGTCGGTTTTTAATTTTTACTTTTAATAAATTTGATTTGTAGATTGATAGCCCAACCCAGACTCAATTCTTTGGATAACTGAATAGGAGAACATGAGAAGGCTCGTGTCATTTTCATTTCAAGTAATTTACAGTAACAAGAGGCTTTGTTCAACCTGGGCAATGCTACATTGCCAGATATTTTGCATATAGGTCATACTTCAGTTTGCAAGGAACAATGGCTCATTTGTAAGAATAATCCCTTGCACTTAGCACTACTGAAATATCTACTGAGAGCCTAAAAATTGTAACCCACAGGTACTACCGAACGCCACTATTTTACTCTGGGCGCTGACTCTCTACCACACTGGATAGGAATTCCCGACGTGGCAAATAATTATTGCAAGATTAGGAATTTCTGCCACTGCACAAGGATAGTCTGCACCCATTGCAATTTAACTTGAAGCAAGAGCCTGGACTGTCAAGGGAGCAGCACTGGCAAGTGGACTGGCAATGGATACATCAAGGAAAGGACCATGGCATGGAAGAAGGAGAGAAAAAGAGGAAGAATGCATCAGGTGGGAGATTGATGGGGATCCCAGAGTAGCAACAGAAGAGAGAAGGGGTGGAACCCACACTTTGAAAACTAATGTTTAAAAAAAACATTGTAAATCTCTGAAAGTTAAAACACGATTGCAGTATTTTTGTGTTTTGGAAAAGAGAAGTGCTTACCTTTTGAAGATCTCCTGTGAAATATGCAATGGCCAAAGAAGGCAAAATCATAAAGAGGGCATTGTAATAAAGTAGTCCATATTTACCCAGTTCCTACAAAGAAATCAGAGTAATCAGTATAAGTATACAACACAGATTTTGGGGGTCTGGGTAGTGCAATGAAATAATAGTGACCTTTCTTTTCTGAGACCCAAGCTTAAATTGTATGGGATGAGGGTTTCTTGTTAACCGCCTGGGAACCGAGTTCAAACTCTCCGTCCTATGATAAGTGAGTTTTAACAATCTCATTCTTTTCAAGTATGCACCCGCAGCATGAAAACAACTAATTTAGCACCATTTGGCAGTTTCACTTATATGGTTGATATGCAAATGGAAAAAATGTCACATTTGTGCAGTCGGAAGCACACTGCTGGGAGAGGAAAGAGTGGCCTTACTCTGCACTTGACATTGGATGCGCAAAATAGAAACTCTTCCATTCCTCAGCACAAACATCTTTCGACTGGAGCACGGGAGCACCAACACACTGTGCTTGTTGTGGAAGAAGGTGCACCCAGAATCACCACTCTTGGATTTCTCGATTGTAGTCATGCTGCCATGGTGGAGTGTCAAGCAATGTCAGGTACTTCCCAACAAAAAACCCGAGATATTTCCAGGAGCTTCACTGTTTCAAAGTTGCGTTGGTGTAAACCTGGGAGTACACTAATAAACCTTGAGCCCAGCCTCTGAAAAACACACTCCCAGTACAATTCTCCCGTGAACTCCCACCAATAAGGCTGAAATTGGTCAAAACTGATTGCACTCCAGGTACAAGAAAGGGAGTCGAGGTTGTATTCAAACCTGGGTCTGAGGTAAATATGCAGCATATTGATCTTACTGCACCACCCAGTTCTTTTCAATTTCAGAGTCTCCAGAAGCGATACCTGTAGTACGTTTCTCAATATAAAAATAATTTTAAGCAAATTGCTGCTCTCTTCCCAATGAACTACAAGGTTGCTCTGTAGACACAAGACAGCAAGATTAGCAATATGTATCATTACAGTTAATGTTACCGATTAATTTCTGTGAGCAAGATAACTCACTTGTGACCTTTTGCATTAAAAAAGATTTTGGTCAACCTTATAATGCTTGCTATTACAATTCAGGGCTGTTCCAACACCTTTTTCTTTATGTTTTCAGAAGCAGATAAAGTCTTTCTGGGGGCCTTAGATACAGACAAACCTTCTCTGAGCAGCCGTTTCAGCTTTTCAATTTTGCATTGGAAATCCTTTTGGACCACTTTAAAAAAAAAAGATATCTTCAAAATATACAGGATTAAAATTCTATTTTCCGCACACCATTTTTAAAATCAAGCACAGCTAAACACCCCATTAGTGAAATACAATACTTGTATTGAAATACAAGACACAATTTTCTAGGTGTGGTAGTAATGGGATTGTGCTGGCCTAATTCATAGGGTGATCTGCAGCACAGAGGGCTGGCCTGGCCCCAATTTTCTAATAAAAGATCCTATCCCTTTATTTACATAAGCCACAAGCATAGGACAAACTTGCCTGGAGAGCCTGGCCAGCAGTACACTTGGCAGAGGACCTGAAAATCCAGTCAGGAACCAACTCTTAAAGGAATATCGCTGTCCAGAAGTTATGGCGGGGACAGAAAAGTGTAATAAATTATCACAATGCCACAATGGGAGTCCTGTTTGCAACACTGTTCCCTTTCCTTAAAAGTTGTTGGCCCAGCTGCAGGTGTGCCAAAGGATGATGGCTCTATTTGGGGGCTGTGACCATCAACCAGTAAAATTAAGCGAAATCGAAGACAAGAAAATAACCCAGATTATTTGCGGGCGCGCGCGGGGGGGGAGGGCGCGCGAGGGGGGGGAGGGGGGGAGGGCGCGGGGGGGAGGGCGCGCGAGGGGGGGAGGGCGCGCGAGGGCGAGGGGGAGGGGGAGGGCGCGGGCGGGGGCGGAGGGAGGGCGCGCGGGCGGGGGCGGGAGGGAGGGCGCGCGCGGGCGGGGGGGGGGGAGGGCGCGCGCGGGCGAGGGGGGAGGGCGCGCGCGGGGGGGAGGGCGCGCCGCGGGCGAGGGGGGGAGGGCACGCGCGGGCGAGGGGGGGGAGGGCACGCGCGGGCGAGGGGGGGAGGGCACGCGCGGGGCGAGGGGGGGAGGGCACGCGCGG